>NW_015542734.1:174958-185596 GCF_001515605.1 Sinocyclocheilus anshuiensis
ACCCCCAACTGCTCCCCGGGCGCCGCAGCATAGATGGCTGCCCACTGCTCCGGGTGGGTGTTCACGGTGTGTGTGTGTGTGTTCACTGCTGTGTGTGTGCACTTTGGATGGGTTAAATGCAGAGCGCTAATTCTGAGTATGGGTCACCATACTTGGTCACCTGTCACATGTCACGTCACTCACTGTCTGCAGTTCAGTTCAGTTCAGCATATTTGTTTGAAGTCTTTGCATGCATTCAGATCTGATTCTGATACTGGCTGATGAACTGATATCTGAGTATTTGTGCAAATGTAACTGTGACTGACTCATGTAAAGGACCGAATGCTGAAATGCTGAAAAACACTTATGCAAAGACCTCTTTCTGCTCACGATTTCAGGTCCATATCGCAAAAGCGACTGTCGTGTTTGAAACCGTTTCTCTTTCAGGCTGCATGAGGGTTTGTGACTGGGTTTGTGACTGCCTTTAATTAGGTTCGATTTGTCACGATTCAGTCCAGAGCCTGAAATGTGCTCGGGCTTCAAGAGAGCTTACGCGATGACGGAGAGCTTGAGTTTGGGGTAGATGGATTTGATGGGTGAGGTGATGCCGTTCCCGGACGAGATGGTCGTCTCCAGTCCCTGGCGGTTCACGTCTGTCTTCGTGAAGCTGATACGGATGCCGATCTTCCTCACGCGGCCGTCTTTGGTCATCAGGCAGCGGCGGCAGAGCAGCTTCAGAATAGCCCTGCGCATGTCTCTGCTCGTCAGCGTGTAAATGACGGGGTTAATGAGGGAATTAGTTATGGCCACGCCCAGGAAGTAATCAGCCTTGAAGAGAACAGGACACGTCTTCACGGGACACACGAAGTCCATCAGCAGGAGCACGAACAGCGGCATCCAGCACACGATAAACACTCCCACCACGATGGTGACGGTCTTCAGCAGAGCCATGTACTTCAGCGAGCGATGGCCGTAGGGTTTGCGCTGAACGCAGCTCGGGTTCTGCGTGTTGGACTTGACGAAGTGAAAGATGCGTGCGTACAGAAGGACGATGGCCAGCAGGACGGTCAGGAACACAAACACGCAGAAGAAGATGTAGCTCTTGGCGTAGAGTGGCAAGACGGTGGAGCACCACTTGAGATGATGCAGACAGTTCCAGCCCATAATAGGCAGAGCGCCTAGCAACAGCGACAGCGCCCAGCTGGCGGCGATCAGAGCGAACATGCGGTTGCGTTTGGCGCGGTGGTAGGGCTTGGTGTTGAGCATGGTGAAGTAGCGCTCGATGGCGATGGCCAGCAGACTGATGACAGACGCTGATAGCGTGATGAAGACGCCGCCCTCCCTCAGAAACCACAGCAGCGGCGTCAGCTTCAGCGTGTTCGAACCCGACAGCACGATGTTCAGCATGTAGGTGAATCCGGCCAGCAGGTCCGACAGCGTCAGGTTACCCAGCAGGTAGTACATGGGCATGTGGAACTTCTTGTTCTTCCAGATGGCCATGAGGACGACCGAGTTCTCCACGACGATGAAGAGGCAGATGAATAGGAGGATGATGGAGTCTGGTTTCAGTCCATCTCTGTACCGGTCCCGATCCAGTTTGCCGGTGTAGTTATAGTGCTGCTGAAGGATTTCATTGCAGTGATAGTCCTGGTAGGCGCTCGTGAGAGCGAACGTGGACACGCTGGAGGTCACAGCACAGTCCTCCATAGTTCACCAGCAAACGTCTTTTTGCTCGTAGTCTTCCTCAGTGATGAGACGCTGTCGAGTTCAGCTTATCGTACCAGAGAACATGGGTGTCATAAAGCCGAACAAGAGTTGTTTTGTAAAGGGATGGCAGAACTGCTTCGTTTGGGTCCATCACTTCAGTCCTGAACACACAAGAGCATCAGCAGGTCATCAAACCAACCAAACAGCACTCTTTCACGTTCTGCTTCTGCTGTGTGCACATATGACGTTCACTTTGACTAGCAGTCAGTGTGTTTCATTCCACAGATTTTAAAGAGATAGTTTACCCAAAAATTAGTATTTGCTGGTAATTTACTCCCTCTTAGACCATGACTTTCTTTCTTCAGTAGAGCAGTAAAGAAGATGTTTAGCTGAAACCGTGGTTTTTGATGATTCATAAAATGCAAGTCAGTGGCTACCAACACTCAAAAAAGAAAAGAAAAGCATATCGAGCAACACAAAATGAATATCTGTGGCTCCCGGCGATATACTGAGGTCTTATGAAGTGAAACAATCAGTCTGTGCAAGAAACCGAACATGTGGATTACAGGTAATAATGTTGTAAATATTGTTCAGTTTCTTGCACAGACCTCAATATATCGCCAGGAGCCACGGGTATTCGTTTTGTGTTGCTCAATATGCTTTTTTGACAATCAAAGTGTTTTATGAATCACCAAGAGCCACGATTTCAGCTAAAAATCTTCTTTACTGTTTTACTAAAGAGAGAAAAGCTCATCTACATCTTAGATGGCCTGAGGGTGAGTTCATTACCTGCACAATGTCATTTTGTGATGTCTGAGTAACATCACGTTCGGTCAGCCACTACTCTTTGAGTTTGATCATGTTTAGTGAAATTCATTTGAGCCAGTCTGATTCATTTCATGAGCAGAAATCTTTAGACTTTTATAGTTTTTCAGTTTCAGACACACGTGAGTGATGTGGAGCCAGGGAATTCTGGGGCTCCATTCAGACACGTTAACGTTTAACTGTCTCATGTTACTGAGGACTGTGTATGTCGAAGATTGGAGCAGGAAAACAACGCTAAAGTGTAAGTTCTTCCATTAAATGAAAAAGCTCTTGCAAATTCTGTAGAATCACATTTGTACAATGATACCCAAAAGATGCATTAAATTAGAGACAATCAGTTCATTGAAATATGCGATGCATTTTACAATAGTCTCAACAGTTAACATTAGTTAATGCATTAACTTAACACTAACACTAACCCTAACTAACAATGATCAATACGCATATTACAGTATTTATGAATCTTTCTTAATGTTAGTTAATAAAATACAATTGCTGATTATTAGTTCATTTTAGTTCAATTCCATTAAAATAATATTAACAGATATAACTTTTGATTTTGATTATGTATTAGTAAATGTTGAAATTAGCATTAACTAAGATTAATAAATGCTTTAGAAGTATATTCATTGTTAGATCATGTTAACTAATAACTAAAGTTAAATGGAGCCTTATTGACCTTTGATTCGTTCACATATTCACAAAGTTAAGAAAGTTCATAAAGACACACTAAAATCAGACAAATACTGCTAATTTGGATTTATGTGAATGGTTATTTTCTGTGTGTGTGTTTAATTTTCTGTACATACACAGTTCTGCTGTGTTCTAAATGGGTCTTTGGTTCTTAGTTAAACCCTAAGCAGAGACACATGCTGGAATTACAGTTAGCTATGCAGCAGTGTTATTCTGCGTCGTCTCTGTCTGATAAAACAATAAAATGAAACATTCAACACAAGCTGGAATGAGTAATTACAAAAGCATACACACACATGTATCTCTACAGAAGCTGAGCCTAAAGAGATCCTGTGGATCACTGACCCTCATTATTCAGAATAATTTAACATGAGTAATTGTGTTTCAGAAGGGTTAGAAATCTCTTACCGTTTCTAGTTTTGTGTCAGTGCAGCTTCTGCTGTGGCATAAAAACTTCAGTGGAAGAAACAAACACGACTCAACATGAAACTACAGGCAAGCTGCATACGAATGAGAGGCGCGCAATTATACAGAACGCTCTCTCTCTCTGACTCTCTCTCTCTCTCTCTCTCTCTCTCTCTCTCTCTCTCTCTCTCTCTCGCTCTCGCTCTCCCTCTTCTAAACCTGCAGTGGTTGAGGTTTTAACACTTGTATGTTTGTTGGTTTCAGTGGCTCGTAATATGATTCTGATATGAATCTTCCTGTAGGAGTCACAATAATGTCCACTGATGAACACATTAATTAGCTCAAATGGCTCATTAGATTATCTGTGAACATGCAGCAGTGTGATTATGAAGTGAGCGTGAATCTCTGAGTTTCCTCTTCACACACCTGCGCTCTTCTCTCTGGCTTTGAACTGTGTGACTGTGACGCATCAGACGCTGCCAACAGAGGAGCGCGGGCGTAAAACAAACACTGAGCATCAGTTTAGCTGGCAGACGTTACAGCTCAAACAGACGAGCCAAAAAATCTGATCCGGCTTAACGCCCTGACAGTTAAATGCTGTTTTACCGTCTGATAAAGAGGTCACAGGTCAGACGGGTCGTCCAGTTTGACCTTCGAGGTCACATTTATCCTTCGGTGTCTCTCTGAAATGAGAACGAGAATGAGCCGTATATGCATTACTGTTTGCATGAAGCAACATTATCCGAGTCAAGACATCACCTTTATTTATACTGTGCTTTATACAATACAGATTGTTTCAAAGAAACATTATGGGGATAAATGTAATACATTTTAATACTATCTATTTTCTATACATATTATTCTATCAGTAGTCAAAAAAAACAACAGCCTAAATGTATAAAACTTTTTGATTTTAGAAAGTGTTTTGAGTTTGAAAAATGTGTGGATGAAAGTATACAAGCAAAAATCAGTTGAGATGTATGCAACTGTAACTTTCTGACAGTGTAATATAATACAGCTTTTGGCCTTCACGGCTCGATGAAGTACGAGCGCATGATGATGTTATTGTGTCTGTAAGGGATTCTCTTCAGATTGAATGCACTATATCTATCTATATCTTACTGAGATGCGATTTTATAGACAGTTTATACTTTTTGAAAATAACGAAACACAGCACAGCTCTGTCTAGTGCACACGCGTTCTGTGTTGCTTTTATGGTTGTATGAACCGAAAGTGCTGTATCTCTGTACGAACACGTGTGCTGTAGCAGTCATACGTGTTATCCTCAACATGAGTTTTGCAGTATTATTGCTAACGATCAGTTGATAACATTCCAATGTGAATATGACAGCGCTGCTGCAACAGTGCAACATGAAAACAGTAGAAAATAACAAAGTAGCGAAAGAAAAAAAAGTGCAGGTTGAAAAAGACGCATGTTTAGTAAAAGAAATGAGTTTTTAAGGTGGTAGACGAGGCTGTTTCTCGTTGATGCCGTGGCTCTGCTGTGGTCGCAGCGCTTCATTAATATTGCGGCAAGAACGATGAGCTTGTTTCCTGTCTTTCTGCAGTTGCTGGCACATGTATGACGAGCTGCTTGCTTCAGAATCAGACAGTTTTACACATTCAGACCATATTAAACATTTCTGTTGTACTGTCAGCTAAAACATGTGAACATGTGAAGATAAAAACATTGATGAAACGTCTCTCTCTTTTACTCATGTGAGTCAACATGACGTGTGCGCTTGTATTTCAGAGGGAAATATGATATTCAAGAAGAATAAACACAGCAGGATTTGATCCACGAGGATCTGATGTGATTGTGTGACGAGCTGCTTGTTTCAGAATCAGACAGTTTTACACATTCAGACGAAAAAAGGACAGAAACAAATAATGATAAATATTATTGAATGTACAGTAAATACAGTTAACAGACTTAGTATTGCATTTTTGTCACACTTGACAGTAAAGCACTGATTTTGAGCTCGGATGCCGTAAATGTACTGCTATTAAATTGTCATGTCGTTCCAAACCTGTATGACTTTCTCTCTTCTGTGAAATACATTTTGAAGAATGTTGGTAACCAAACATGTTGGATACCATATTATAAAAACAAAAACATGATCCTCCACAGAAAGAAAGGTTTGGAATGACAGTAACACGGGTAAAGAGTTAACACCTAATTTATGTTAGACACTGATTTCTATTTCATCAAGCTCGTTAAATTGAATTAACATTTTACTTCTATTAAAATTAATTAGAATGATTAAAAAGTATTAAGATCAATAAAACCATGCTCCTTGTTGCCATGGATATGGTTTATAAAATAAATTAATAATTATAAATTATAGAATTTATTATAACAAAATAGTGTAAACACAGAAATTATGAAAACAACCTCTATGAAAATAACTTATATTTAAAATAAAAAGTAATAACAGCAACATTTTATGCATAACACAAAATTCAGAGTCCAATCTGAATGGATGAATGACTCGTGCGCGGCTGGCAGATGCACGGTTAATCGTAGCACCGTTTCGTCATACATTTGGAGTATTTGGAGTATTTTGTGGTTACTGATGTGCTGCATTTTAAAAACCGCGTCTTCTATACGGGAGTGTGGAGATCTCCCTTCACCGATCGGCCTGCTATACTCTCCGGGGAAATCCCATGCTCTCTGTGGCCAGTACATGCCTGGATGAGATTATTTGAACCTAATTATTTACATTAAAATATGTATTATTGCGTGCTGAGTTCATTCTAAATGAAGCACTTCATTATGGTCTGAGATTTACTGTGACTGAATGAATGAGAGAGAAAACGTCTGGACTGAACGGTTCTTGATTCCTCGTGCAAAGCCGTTGTAAATTACAAACTCATTTAATCAGTATTACTATTAATTGCGGTTCTATGCAATATGTAGGCTATTTCAGCTAAATTAACTCATTGTTATTTAACAATGTCTTGAAAAACTCAGAGCTTTTCAAACCAATCCTGGAGCCCATCTGTCTTGCACCTTTTGCATCGCTGCGTCTGAAATCGAGTACATAGCAACTGTAGACCTCATGCATCAGAGAAACAAGCGCACAGCCATCTTTAGAATTCTGTCTTTGAACTTCCGTTTTTGTGGTAGCTCTATAGCCTCACTGTTGAAGAGTAATGAGCTGGTGAAGTAGATCTACTTATTGCCCAGATAGCACACGCACGTCTGCAAGAGGTCTGTTAAAGATCATTTTTAACTGGAAAGCACCTGCTGTGTACAAACATCTGACAGACGTCTCTAAGATGTCAGTTTTACATTCATTCTAAATCATGAACATCTTAAAGACATCTTCTAAACATCTATTTGACATCTGATAGGAAACGTCCTACAGATGTATTGCAGATGAGCAAACACTCTAAAAAATACGTCTAGCATATGTAATGCAGACGTCAAAAAGACGTCTCCGTAAAGGACACGTGCTGTCTGGGTGTAGAGTTATCAAAAGTTATCATGAGCATTTTAATGTTACATAAGGTCTGTAGAGTATTTGGAAAACAGTATGTGAGGCAAGTAGTATGTCCGAATTCATAGAAAACGAATTCGAAAAAACAGTAGACGAAAAGTACCCAGATGACCTACTACTTCTGCCCAGATTCTGAAGCACTCATTCGATGGACGCTTTACTGTCCCATAAGGCCACGGGAGAGGATTTATGAAAGCCAGTGAAGCAATGCAACTGACGCTGGTAGGTCATGTGACGGTAACAACATGGCAGATGTAGTACATCCAAATTTCATTCATACTATCCATATTCATACTATATAGAACATACTTTTTTAATGGTCGAGAACTAAGTTCAAATTCAAGTGTAGTGCCTACTCAGACAGCATGCCGAATGTCTCCCTCATCTCAACTCTTCAGCTCAGTAGAGACTGAGAGACCTGAAAACATGAAAGTCACACTCACACGCGTGTCTGCTTATCTGTCTGTCTGTGACTGCAGTATCTGAACATCTCTCCTCTTTCTGTCTGAGACTAAACAAACCCACCGCCTGCCTCAACACAAGCAAAACAAGCAAACTCTCACACACACACACTCACTCACTCACACTCACACACACTCACTCACACACACACACACACACACTCACTCACGAAAGTGCTGTATCTCTGTACGAACACGTGTGCTGTAGCAGTCATACGTGTTATCCTCAACATGAGTTTTGCAGTATTATTGCTAACGATCAGTTGATAACATTCCAATGTGAATATGACAGCGCTGCTGCAACAGTGCAACATGAAAACAGTAGAAAATAACAAAGTAGCGAAAGAAAAAAAAGTGCAGGTTGAAAAAGACGCATGTTTAGTAAAAGAAATGAGTTTTTAAGGTGGTAGACGAGGCTGTTTCTCGTTGATGCCGTGGCTCTGCTGTGGTCGCAGCGCTTCATTAATATTGCGGCAAGAACGATGAGCTTGTTTCCTGTCTTTCTGCAGTTGCTGGCACATGTATGACGAGCTGCTTGCTTCAGAATCAGACAGTTTTACACATTCAGACCATATTAAACATTTCTGTTGTACTGTCAGCTAAAACATGTGAACATGTGAAGATAAAAACATTGATGAAACGTCTCTCTCTTTTACTCATGTGAGTCAACATGACGTGTGCGCTTGTATTTCAGAGGGAAATATGATATTCAAGAAGAATAAACACAGCAGGATTTGATCCACGAGGATCTGATGTGATTGTGTGACGAGCTGCTTGTTTCAGAATCAGACAGTTTTACACATTCAGACGAAAAAAGGACAGAAACAAATAATGATAAATATTATTGAATGTACAGTAAATACAGTTAACAGACTTAGTATTGCATTTTTGTCACACTTGACAGTAAAGCACTGATTTTGAGCTCGGATGCCGTAAATGTACTGCTATTAAATTGTCATGTCGTTCCAAACCTGTATGACTTTCTCTCTTCTGTGAAATACATTTTGAAGAATGTTGGTAACCAAACATGTTGGATACCATATTATAAAAACAAAAACATGATCCTCCACAGAAAGAAAGGTTTGGAATGACAGTAACACGGGTAAAGAGTTAACACCTAATTTATGTTAGACACTGATTTCTATTTCATCAAGCTCGTTAAATTGAATTAACATTTTACTTCTATTAAAATTAATTAGAATGATTAAAAAGTATTAAGATCAATAAAACCATGCTCCTTGTTGCCATGGATATGGTTTATAAAATAAATTAATAATTATAAATTATAGAATTTATTATAACAAAATAGTGTAAACACAGAAATTATGAAAACAACCTCTATGAAAATAACTTATATTTAAAATAAAAAGTAATAACAGCAACATTTTATGCATAACACAAAATTCAGAGTCCAATCTGAATGGATGAATGACTCGTGCGCGGCTGGCAGATGCACGGTTAATCGTAGCACCGTTTCGTCATACATTTGGAGTATTTGGAGTATTTTGTGGTTACTGATGTGCTGCATTTTAAAAACCGCGTCTTCTATACGGGAGTGTGGAGATCTCCCTTCACCGATCGGCCTGCTATACTCTCCGGGGAAATCCCATGCTCTCTGTGGCCAGTACATGCCTGGATGAGATTATTTGAACCTAATTATTTACATTAAAATATGTATTATTGCGTGCTGAGTTCATTCTAAATGAAGCACTTCATTATGGTCTGAGATTTACTGTGACTGAATGAATGAGAGAGAAAACGTCTGGACTGAACGGTTCTTGATTCCTCGTGCAAAGCCGTTGTAAATTACAAACTCATTTAATCAGTATTACTATTAATTGCGGTTCTATGCAATATGTAGGCTATTTCAGCTAAATTAACTCATTGTTATTTAACAATGTCTTGAAAAACTCAGAGCTTTTCAAACCAATCCTGGAGCCCATCTGTCTTGCACCTTTTGCATCGCTGCGTCTGAAATCGAGTACATAGCAACTGTAGACCTCATGCATCAGAGAAACAAGCGCACAGCCATCTTTAGAATTCTGTCTTTGAACTTCCGTTTTTGTGGTAGCTCTATAGCCTCACTGTTGAAGAGTAATGAGCTGGTGAAGTAGATCTACTTATTGCCCAGATAGCACACGCACGTCTGCAAGAGGTCTGTTAAAGATCATTTTTAACTGGAAAGCACCTGCTGTGTACAAACATCTGACAGACGTCTCTAAGATGTCAGTTTTACATTCATTCTAAATCATGAACATCTTAAAGACATCTTCTAAACATCTATTTGACATCTGATAGGAAACGTCCTACAGATGTATTGCAGATGAGCAAACACTCTAAAAAATACGTCTAGCATATGTAATGCAGACGTCAAAAAGACGTCTCCGTAAAGGACACGTGCTGTCTGGGTGTAGAGTTATCAAAAGTTATCATGAGCATTTTAATGTTACATAAGGTCTGTAGAGTATTTGGAAAACAGTATGTGAGGCAAGTAGTATGTCCGAATTCATAGAAAACGAATTCGAAAAAACAGTAGACGAAAAGTACCCAGATGACCTACTACTTCTGCCCAGATTCTGAAGCACTCATTCGATGGACGCTTTACTGTCCCATAAGGCCACGGGAGAGGATTTATGAAAGCCAGTGAAGCAATGCAACTGACGCTGGTAGGTCATGTGACGGTAACAACATGGCAGATGTAGTACATCCAAATTTCATTCATACTATCCATATTCATACTATATAGAACATACTTTTTTAATGGTCGAGAACTAAGTTCAAATTCAAGTGTAGTGCCTACTCAGACAGCATGCCGAATGTCTCCCTCATCTCAACTCTTCAGCTCAGTAGAGACTGAGAGACCTGAAAACATGAAAGTCACACTCACACGCGTGTCTGCTTATCTGTCTGTCTGTGACTGCAGTATCTGAACATCTCTCCTCTTTCTGTCTGAGACTAAACAAACCCACCGCCTGCCTCAACACAAGCAAAACAAGCAAACTCTCACACACACACACTCACTCACTCACACTCACACACACTCACTCACACACACACACACACAC
>NW_015542734.1:187149-189623 GCF_001515605.1 Sinocyclocheilus anshuiensis
ACACACACACACACACACTCACACACTCACTCACACACACTCACACACTCACTCACACACACACATACAGTGCTGAATATATATTCAAAGATTCTCATATTGTTTTTGCAGTGTTACTTCATTTTCACTGTAAAAAGTAGTTTAAAATAAGATATTTGTTTTTAATTGGAATTTCAGGCAGTTTGAATCATTCTGATGCACTGTTCATTTACACTCATTTCACAGCTTTCTATTAACAGATTTGATCATACGAGTAAAGCAAAGATATGTCCTTTATAAAATAAATAACGTTAAATGAAAACAGAAGCTGAAAGCATGAACTGAATCATGAAGACAAACTGCCTTTGTGTCTGGATGTTTTTATTTTTATCATCTCAGTGCTTTCAGAATGAGGAGATGAGATGAGATGATGGGGCTTCGCTGTGGGTCGAGTCAAGCTGAATGACAGTCTTTGTGTTTCTGAAAGCCTGCGGTTCTCTGTGACTACCCCGGCCTGCCGTTCTCAGAGAGATCGCTCACTTTCCACTCGATGGCAAAGTCCACATCCAGCAGCGATACGGGATCTGACATAAAACACCAAACTCACTCGTCACAACACCAACAAACCTATCAACAAAATGTTGTACTTCAGATGTAGATGAAGCTCAATCTCTGATTCATGTCATGTTTTAATGCATGTTGCCAGATAGTGTGTACTTTGTGTGGAGGAATATGTTTGTATGCCTTAGCAAAAGAGTCAAACATGTATAAAGTGAAGTGAAAGTGACATGTGGCCAAGTTCGGTGCCTTGCTCAAGGGCACCTCAGTCGTGGTATTGAAGGTGGGAGAGCGCTGTACATTCACTCCCCCCACCTACAATCCCTGCCGGTACAAGACTCGAACCCACAACCTTTGGGTTACGAGTCCGACTCTCTAACCATTAGGCCACCACTCCCCCTTTATAGAATAGATAATAAATTCTATAAAGTGTAATTTATAGAACATTATCAAACACGATTCATGATTTGAGATGATTTGAGAAGTTCTGAAAGTCTGCCGTTCTGCTTTACCTTTTGTTAATTTGATTGATTTGTTTGGCACATTCAGGTGGTTTTCTGTAATGGATATGAGAACGATGAAGATGATTCATAGTAATAATGTGCAGATGCTGAAGTTGGTTCGCTTGTTCTGAAAGCAGAACATAATGAAAAAAAACACTGCTTGCCAATGAAACAGTGACATACACATTTCCAACATTTTAACATGTACAGTATCTCACGAAGTGAGTACACCCCTCACATTTTTGTAAATATTTTATTATATCTTTTCATGTGACAACACTGAAGAAATGACACTTTGCTACAGTGTAAAGTAGTGAGTGTACAGCTTGTATAACAGTGTGAATTTGCTGTCCCCTCAAAATAACTCAACACACAGCCATTAATGTCTAAACCGCTGGCCACAAAAGTGAGTACACCCCTAAGTGAAAATGTCCAAATTGGGCCCAAAGTGTCAATATTTTGTGTGGCCACCATTATTTTCCAGCACTGCCTTCACCCTCTTGGGCATGGAGTTCACCGGAGCTTCACAGGTTGCCACTGGAGTCCTCTTCCACTCCTCCATGACGACATCACGGAGCTGGTGGATGTTAGAGACCTTGCGCTCCTCCACCTTCCGTTTGAAGATGCCCATGCTTGGCCAATCCATCACCTTTACCCTCAGCTTCTTTAGCAAGGCAGTGGTCGTCTTGGAGGTGTGTTTGGGGTTACAAGCTGTACACTCACTACTTTACATTGTAGCAAAGTGTCATTTCTTCAGTGTTGTCTCATGAAAATATATAATAAAATATTTACAAAAATGTGAGGGGTGTACTCACTTCTGTGAGATACTGTACATCAGCTTTATGTTTTATCTCAAATGACAATGAAATTTATATTAATATTGATTTTAGTAAGCAAGTCCCTGCACTCATTCTCTCTCTCTTTGGGCTGTTTTATGATCCACAGACAAACAAGAGTGAGTTAGACAATCAGACACACACGTAATCAGAAAGACACTCAGCCTGTAATTGTGTGTGAATCACCCTCATAAAGCTCAGTGAGTGTGTGAACGCAGCATGACATCACTGTCTGCAGTCACACACGTGTGTGCATCGAGTCGTGAGCTGGACAGACTGTTCTGTAGGTGAACGGAGGAAATCGGTTTTCTATATTGTCATGTTGACTGTAACCGTGATCACGGAGATGAGCAGTCATTCTGATTTGAAATGTTCATCTGATTTTGCTCTTAATGACGGTTTGTTTGTGGCTAGAGACGGGTTGGGACGGACGGGATGTGATTTTCAGACATACAACAACATGCAAATGACACTCCTTTAGACTTTGATAATTAATCTTTGTCTCAGACACAGATATTCAGACACACACACACACAAACATACACACACACACACACACACACACACACACACACACAGATTTTTCATCATTAACATG
>NW_015542734.1:191138-192470 GCF_001515605.1 Sinocyclocheilus anshuiensis
ACACAAACTCACACACACACACACACACATACACACTCACACACACACACACACACACACACACACACTCACAGATTTTTCATCATTAAAATGTGAATTATTTAATGCTGGATAATCTAAACATACAGTCAAATAATAACAAACTGTATTTCCATATTTATGTATGAATAAAATTGATGCTTCTAAACTTAGGACTGTCCCACAGTTGTGACATAATTTACACCACAGTGAACTATTGATGGTAATCATTACATTTACATTTAATCATTTAGAAGATGCTTTTATCCAAAGCGACTTACAAATGAGAAGAGCAAAGAGAAGCAATTCAGACCAATCGGAGGGCTGTAATACTGTCAAATAATGCAAACACATGAAAATGTCAATATTTAATTACGTGTATTTAGGACACATAAAATAAAACATGAATTACTATTATCAAAATAGTTTATTCCAAATATGTTTAAAATGTAATTTATAGAATGTTCAAACACAATACATCATTTAATATGTGAAGAATATGTTCATTATCCCGTCTGTCCACCGCTGGACAAATGACAGAAACTAAAGGAGTTTACTTTGTAAAAGTGCCTACAGCTGAAAAAAACAATCAAGGAAAATATTTGAATAAATAAATAATAAAACTTTACATAATGTCCAAATAAATATAAATTACAGTTACGTTCATTTATTAAATAAAACACTCTAAATCTTTAAAAAAATAAATTAACTATTAAATTAGTGTGACATTTTTTGCTTCATGTGTATGTTGTATGTTGTATTGTCCCGTGTGTGTGTGTGTGTCTCTGTGTGTGTGTGTGTTCACAGGAAGCCTTCCCTATATTTCTTCTGCTAGTGTGACAGACGGCGAGTGTGTCAGACTCTGATATCAGCCGTCTCTCTCACCACACACCGGCCGTTGAACAGATCCTCACGGACACTCAGTGATCTGATAACACACACATACAGCAACCGTTTCCTTCACACACACACACACAGACACACACACACACACAGGTTTGTTTTTATGGTTTATGGGGACTCTCCGTAGGCGTAATGGTTTTTATACTGTACAAACTGTATGTGCTATTGCCCTACACCAACCCTACCCCTAAACCTACCCCTTACAGGAAACTTTCTGCATTTTTAGATTTTCAAAAAAACTCATTCTGAATTATTTATAAGCCTTTTGAATTACGGGGACACTGAAAATGTCCTCATAAATCACCTTCTCGTTGTAATACCTATGTCATACCCATGTCATTATACAAATTTGTGTCCTCATAAACCACATAAACATGCACACACACGCACACACGCACACACACTCACTCA
>NW_015542734.1:192855-195773 GCF_001515605.1 Sinocyclocheilus anshuiensis
TGTGTGTGTGTGTCATATTAGCCACACACTGCTTGATTGCTTGCAGGGCCGTTGTTGCTTGATGCCATCAGATGAAACAATAACAGGGTCTTTCATCAACGTCACAGATGATGCACAACCACAGCACACGCACACACACACACACACACACACACCACAATAACGCTGCATTATGGGAGGGAAATCACTCGCTCTGTGTGATTTTGTTCCAGGAAGGTACAGAAGTGTGTCAGGTTGAATGAGGTCACGATCTGATGCCATTTTACCCTCACACTGTATGGGCAAGACACACACACACACACACAAAGGAAATCACACCTAAGTTTGGTGAATATATATATATCTTAGAGAACATACCAAAAAACAAATACTCTCAAATTACTCTTAAAAAGGAAACACACAATATATATATACAGTATATATATATATATATATATATACAGTATATACACATGCATACATACATACATAGGAATCAGAGGACTTCATCTCGCAGGCAGGCAACGGGGAAAAACCCCTCTGGTGTGACGGATCCAGCTTTGACGAGACAGCAGGTTTCTGTCACCGCAGGCCAGTTCTTCCACCCTAACATGGTAGTCTTGCAATTCTACATAAGATTCTCTTCCACTCTTCTTTTGCTGTTCTTTTGAACTTTCCAGCTGATTCTGGTGGCCAGAGAATCTGCTCAGATGAGATTGAACTCTGCGCTGCCTCTCTGTCATTCCACACACAAGAACACGGTCGATCACAGTAGCTCTGATTTCATCTGAAATGACTGTTCTTGGTCTTGCTCTTCCTCATCCTCCTCTTCCTCCACTCTTCTGTACCTCTCAGACTGATGGATGCACTTTGAACTGACTTATATTTTGTACATTCACATATTTAGAAACAAGTGTGAACAGTTTTGAATTATTGTGTGTTAAATGATGACATATGTATTGCAGTTGAGTTTTGCAAAAAAGAGTGCATGAGATCTGCAAACAGTGTCTAAACTGCCTGAACTTGATCAAGGTTTTGCAGAAAGAATGATTTAAATTATTTGACAAATTGGTTTAGGCTATTGAGAATTTGGTTCAGAGAATGGAGTTTAGTGTCTTAGCAAATGTGAAAAACTGTAAGACTCTCTCTCTCTCTCTCTCTCTCTCTCTCTCTCTCTCACACACCACACACACACACACACACATAAGGACAGACAGAGCTGGTAGATTACTTGCAAATTGCAGTCCGTTACTGATTCCAAATTACATCACAAAAATTGAAGTTAGTAACATAATCCATTACATGATACATTTTAGGTAATATAATCAGACTACTTTTTGATTACTTTAGACGTAGCTCATTTATCACATTGATTTAAATAACATAATAGTGTACCATTGATATAAAAATACAAAGAGAAAGAAATACATTAGGCTTGTTGTTATTAACAACATGAAGTGCATTAAACATTACATTATTTCCCAAACTTCCCAAGAAAATATATTAGGTGAAGGAGGTTCAAAAACATTTAGGAGTGCATTACATGTAAATAAGAAATAATGGGAATTTGTGCATTTTAATGTGTTTGATGGACAAAAGCCTGTCAAAGACATAGTAATACATGGTTAAATAACTGAATGATAATTAAAATAAAAATGAATGTGTTCATCAGTAGTTGATGCAATGCTGAAATGTCGAGAGAATATTTCTTAAAATGTAAATGATTTCTGTGAATCCAGTGCTCAAATGCTGTGTACTTATATCCTCCGGCCTAGAGCCTGATCTCTGAGTGAATGGAGGCGGTGGGCTAATTCAGAAAGCAAAATTACAAGATGAAAGACAAGATTTAGGGAAAATCAATCGATTCTGAATAATTTATTGCTATTGTGTGAATAATATGAAATCATGTAATCAATAAAAAGTAACTGTAGTCTGATTATGAGTATTTTACTCAGACTTTAGACAATCTATTGAATATGATGCAATATTTGTGATTTATATGTTGATTATGATTATTTTATTACAGTTACAGCAACTTCCAGGAGAGGTTAACTAACCCATGCTAACCAGTTAAACTGTGAGCCCTGTTACAGCCGGAATGGCAGCAGAAATTTCCTTTAAAAACAAAACTACAGGCAGAGCGCCGCATGTGGAGTGAGTTTAACATCCGCTGACATGAAGATCTGTGTTCATCTCATCGTCTCTGTTTGTGATGATTTCTCACTCAGCTGTGCTTTAACAGAATGCCTTTATTTCTGGCCTGTGACACGTCTCTTTTCCTGATGGGGATATCATCTGTGAGGAATAAACCCGAGCAGGTCAAACGTGTGAAGCTGCTCCAGAGCTTCATGCTGGTTTAGTTGTGTGTTCAGACGCTTCTCTCTAAAGCTCCTGTAAATATGAAAGCGTCCAAAATACCAAATGCGCCGCTTGTGTGTCCCATGTGTATAATAAAAGTCAATGAGAAACAGGATTTTTCCATTTAAAGGTCATAGATGGCTTTCATCAACCTGGTGTCATTCATCAGTGTGTCCAGCAGAGCCGCGGCCCTCAGGAGCCTCTCAGGGGCCCCTGCAGACGGACCTCCAGAGCTTGAGTTTCAGACCGTCAAGCTAATGCAGCTCACAGATGTCTGGTGCGCAGTCCTGTCTGTGTTTGTGCTTCAGTGTCCTGCTGTGAGTGTGTGTGTGTGTGTGTGTGTGTGTGTGTGTGTGTGTGTGAGTGTGTGTTTGTGTGTGTGTGTGTCATCATCACCTCCATCCTACACAAGAACACCTCATATTAATATATACAATAATATATTAAACACAATCCCATTTAGTATGAACTTTACAAAGGACATTAATGGACATGAATTACTGGCTGTACACTCTTAAAAATAAAGGTGCTTCACGATGCCATAGAAGAACCTTTTTGTCTAAATGGTTCCATAAAGAACC
>NW_015542734.1:195921-204448 GCF_001515605.1 Sinocyclocheilus anshuiensis
TAAGAGTGTAGGGTCACACACACACACACACACACACACACACACACTCACACACACACACGTATCAACAGACTCGCTGCTGCTCTGTGTTTTGTTTTGTTCTCTGGTTTCATGGTGTTTGACTTTTTTGGTAGGAGTTACTATCAGGGGTCAAAGGTCAGCAGTGACAGCTTCAGTTTGATAAGCACAACACAACCTCACAAACAGTCGTATATCTACATCCAATGCCAGAACCTCAAGAATGCCAAAGAATCAGCACTGACTGACTTTCCTGAATGAATTATTCCCAGAGGAACCACAGAAACTCTCTCTCTCTCTCTCTCGCGCACACACACACACACACTCTCTCTCTCTCTCTCTCTCTCTCTCGCACACACACACACACTCTCTCTCTCTCGCGCACACACACACACTCTCTCACTCTCTCTCTCGCACACACACACACACTCTCTCTCTCTCGCGCACACACACACACTCTCTCACTCTCTCTCTCGCACACACACACACACTCTCTCTCTCTCGCGCACACACACACACTCTCTCACTCTCTCTCTCGCACACACACACACACTCTCTCTCTCTCGCGCACACACACACACTCTCTCACTCTCTCTCTCGCACACACACACACACTCTCTCTCTCTCGCGCACACACACACACTCTCTCACTCTCTCTCTCGCACACACACACACACTCTCTCTCTCTCGCGCACACACACACACTCTCTCACTCTCTCTCTCGCACACACACACACACTCTCTCTCTCTCGCGCACACACACACACTCTCTCACTCTCTCTCTCGCACACACACACACACTCTCTCTCTCTCGCGCACACACACACACTCTCTCACTCTCTCTCTCGCACACACACACACACTCTCTCTCTCTCGCGCACACACACACACTCTCTCACTCTCTCTCTCGCACACACACACACACTCTCTCTCTCTCGCGCACACACACACACTCTCTCACTCTCTCTCTCGCACACACACACACACTCTCTCTCTCTCGCGCACACACACACACTCTCTCACTCTCTCTCTCGCACACACACACACACTCTCTCTCTCTCGCGCACACACACACACTCTCTCACTCTCTCTCTCGCACACACACACACACTCTCTCTCTCTCGCGCACACACACACACTCTCTCACTCTCTCTCTCGCACACACACACACACTCTCTCTCTCTCGCGCACACACACACACTCTCTCACTCTCTCTCTCGCACACACACACACACTCTCTCTCTCTCGCGCACACACACACACTCTCTCACTCTCTCTCTCGCACACACACACACACTCTCTCTCTCTCGCGCACACACACACACTCTCTCACTCTCTCTCTCGCACACACACACACACTCTCTCTCTCTCGCGCACACACACACACTCTCTCACTCTCTCTCTCGCACACACACACACACTCTCTCTCTCTCGCGCACACACACACACTCTCTCACTCTCTCTCTCGCACACACACACACACTCTCTCTCTCTCGCGCACACACACACACTCTCTCACTCTCTCTCTCGCACACACACACACACTCTCTCTCTCTCGCGCACACACACACACTCTCTCACTCTCTCTCTCGCACACACACACACACTCTCTCTCTCTCGCGCACACACACACACTCTCTCACTCTCTCTCTCTCACACACACACACACACACTCTCACACACACACACACACACACACTTTCTCATGCCGGTTGATGAACTAGTTTAGAGTCTTGAGATACTTTATATAGTGGTTTTCACAGCAGTGGATCAGCTGAAGGTGGATCTGCCCGGACAGGTCTGGAATGTCTTTGGGGTTTTCCTGTGTAAAGCCTGAAGCACTGCTGGTATCAGTCAGAATTCACTGTGATGTTTGTGAATGTTTGCAGTGACAGACGCCTGAACTTACACTTGGTTTTGCACATTGACTTTAAAACGACTCCATCAGTCGTTCAGGTGTCACAGCGAGAGCTGCAGCGATTCTGTAGAACCAAACCAAAGACTAAATCAACCAAATGTGTGAGAGTCAGTTTTGTTCATCAGCATGTGTTTATTACCCACATTTACATTTATTCATCAGCAGATGCTATCTTTAAACGATAGTGACTGCTCATAAATGTAGCAACATGGGGAACAGTACAACAATACGTTACTAAACCCTTCCTAAACCTCTGTTTCACTTTCCCCCGTGTTACTGCTTTGTCTGACGCTGCTGCTGCTGTGCGGTGTGTGTCGCCCTCTGGCGGAGGATGCTGGACACACACTCTACCTGGACATTTGTGTGGCGAACAGAAGCTATTGTGTTACTGTCAATGTGAAAAAACAATCATAGTAAAAATAAAATAAATACATTTACCCCTTAAGCTCTGGGGTTATTTTGGGGGTTTCAGGTTCAGTTTGCTCCAGCTATCTGCAGCTTATAGTGTATGATTCCACTAGGTGCCAAAATGTTCCCGAAAAAAGATTTTCCCATAACAGCTTCTAAACAGGAGTAGCAGCATTTATTGCATTTCCAATATCTGCAAATGATTTAAAAGTCAAATAATATTACTACATTTAGATTTATTATTTTAGCAGATGCTTTTATCCAAAGCCTTATCACGTGAAACAACATAATTAGCTATTTGTAATAAACCTCATGAGTTATAGTACATTTGTAAAATTATAAACTAGATAAGTACATTGTTAGAGGAGAAAAGAACAGTGCGTGAGAACTAAAAAGGCGTTTCCATTTACTTAGGTCTATGCCAAATGAACAGTTTAATGAATATCAAGAAATCTTGATACAGTGTCGTTACAAGTGTATACGATTTCATTGTCTTTTACTGGAAAACAGTGATACTTTAAAATGTTTATTTGTGTGTTTATTAACATCCAAATAACATCGTGACTTAAAAAAATGATATAGATATTAAATACTTATGAAACTACCATTGAGTAACAATAAAACGCTTCTGTAGTGTCGTCATCACGTCTCGGCTGCTATTGGCCGGCGTAGGTCACGTGATCAAAACAGTGTCATGGCGGCGTTCACGGCGGTCCGGGCGGCTGTGAGCTTCACTCAGCGGTTCGTCCGAGTTTCTCGGGACTGCAGCGTTTGTCCGCTCTACCGACTGAACGTGTGTACGGGAGCCGCGGTCGACGGGTTTTCAGCTCCTAACAGACGCCTGCGGACCAGCATCGGTGCGTCCTTCACACGCACTCACACACACACACACACACACCCACACACACACACACACACTCCCTCTGATGGGTTATTATGAGAGTGTGTGTAACTGTGGTCCTGTGTTTGTGTTTGTCAGGTGTGTGTCAGAGTGCAGACAGCAGTTCACCGGAGGAGGACCAGCGAGTGTGAGTTCATGCATCAGAACAATCTATGCTTTCTGTAACTGATCATTAAAGTCAGACAAACCCCATCTTTGCATTGCAGAAATGGCATTTAGATGTATTCACACAGACTTTAAGATTAATGCTTTAAATACAACATATATTGAACAGAGAAATATAAAATGTTGGGAAAAGTTTAATTCATTTATGATTCATTCATTCATTTAAAATCATTCAGGAACAAAGCAAGTGACTATCTTTATGAATGGGTCACTGAATCATTAACTCGACGTCACGAAACACCGCAGATGTTCTGTTGTGACTCTGTTTGGAACTACTTTGCAGCAAAAACAGTCGATATTGATAATATTGTGTCTAAAAATTGTATTGTTCAATGTTAGCATAAGCTTATGTTTTAGTTAATTTATTTATACTTGTATATCATTAGATAAAGTAAAAAATATGATCTTGAAAGGATGACAAATATGCATGTAGATGGACATGGCACTTTAAAATAAAAGCCCCAAACGGGCCGGGTGGGTGGATCTGCTGCTTTACTCCAGGGTTAATGTGGTGTTCATCGACCGCTCCGGACAGAGGATTCCCGTCAAGGCGAGGGTCGGAGATAATGCTCTTCACCTGGCGCACAAGCACGGCATTGAACTGGAGGGTGAGTCCAGCGCCTCTTCATCTCTATGTGTTTGAGGCTCGTCTTCATCAGCTCGTCTCTGTTCGCAGGTGCCTGTGAAGCGTCTCTGGCCTGCTCCACCTGTCACGTGTACGTCAGCAGCGAACACTATGAGAAACTTCCAGAGCCTGAGGAACGGTGAGGAGAGCTCTGCTCATCGTGGTGCTCATCTCGAGTCGTTTGACGTGTGTGTGTGTGTGTCTCTGCAGGGAGGACGATATGCTGGACATGGCTCCGATGCTGCAGGAGAACTCTCGTCTGAGCTGCCAGATCATCCTGACGCCGGAGCTGGACGGCATGGAGCTGACGCTGCCCAAGGTCACCAGGAACTTCTACGTGGACGGCCACGTGCCCAAACCGCACTGAGCCGCGTTCCAGATCGCAAAGCACTGTGGGATACGACACTAACCCAGCCTCGTCCTCCGCGCGGCTCTCAGTGAGCGGGTTATGAGCTGAAGAGCACTGAACTCTTGAGCTGAATTCGGTCCTCAGGTATTTCCTCGTGAAGGACTCCGGCGTGCCGCTTCATTATCCTTCACATAACCACAACATTAGAGAGAGTGTAGTTTTTGGTTTAAAGGGATAGTTCACCCAAAAATGAAATTCTGTCATTAATCACTCGCCCTCATGTGGTTCCAAACCCGTAAGACCTTCGTTCACCTTCAGAACACAGATGAAGATATTTCTGATGAAATCCCAGACCCTGCAGCGACAGACGGCAAGAGAACTGAAGCGTTCGAGGCTCAGAAAGGCAGTGAGGACATCGTTAAAATAGTCCATGTGACGTCAGTGGCTCAACCGTAATGTGATGAAGCTACGAGAATACTTCTGTGCACAAAGAAAAGAAATATAATGACTTTATTCACTGATTTCTTCTCTTGCGTGTCAGTCCTGACAGTAGCGTGACACATGCGTGTAATGCGGCTGACGCAGGAGCCGGTGTTCTGACGTAGAACACGCATGTGCTGCGGCTTGTTTATGAGCAGAGGAAAGCACACACATGTGTCGTGATACTCTCGTGAACGCACGGCGCAGACTGACATGCAAGAGAAGAAATCGGTGAATTTTTCTTTTCTTTGTGCACAGAAGTATTCTCGTAGCTTCATCACATTACGGTTGAGCCACTGACGTCACATGGACTATTTTAACGATGTCCTCACTGCCTTTCTGAGCCTCGAACGCTTCAGTTCTCTTGCCGTCTGTCGCTGCAGGGTCTGGGATTTCATCAGAAATATCTTCATCTGTGTTCTGAAGGTGAACGAAGGTCTTACGGGTTTGGAACCACATGAGGGCGAGTGATTAATGACAGAATTTCATTTTTGGGTGAACTGAAAACATCAAAATCCGAGAACTCTTTCTCTCCGTTTCTTTTCTTTGTATGAAAAAAGATTTTCTGCATTGTTTCTATGACAGTTAGGCACATTTGCTTATTGTTTCCCTTGACTGTAATGCAGATGTTGTTTCATTCATAGTTTTATAATTCACATTATCCTCCTCGATGACTTACTGTACTGCAGCAAACATTACTGTAGTACAATATGTTACTGATGGAAGCCAAAATGAAAGAATGTGCAACAAATACCGCCATGATGCATAAACGGGCTTGGTTTTTTTTCATACACCTATTATTGCTTTGTTGTTTTTGTGGTGAAGTATGAGCTGGACAGAAACATTCCACTTCACAAATAATTTCAGGCTTTTATTCATGTTAAGGTGTTGAGAGTTATGGACACGGCAGAAAGATAATGCTACACATCTCCTCTGATGTATGATGGCTCTGTTCTGCCATCCGTCCCTGATCCAGCAGATGTAGGCTCTCCAGACATTCCTGTGTTTTACAGTGAGACACAGTCACTGCAGATCATTCATTACTAACAAACACACATTTCTCCTGTGTCTACTCCAATTATTCAGAAATATGTAGAAACCACAAATCTGTTGAAGGTGTGGACAGTATTAAAAATGTCATGTTTGATTCTGACGTCTAAAATAAACAGTCACGTGTCATAATCCATGTGTTTGGAGTTAATCATTCATTCTTTACAATAAATGAGCCTATTATCCACTTCACTCGTTTAGTTGTCGAGAATCTGAGCTTCCGGCGCACAGGTGAGATCCGGAACACCTGCTCATCACGTCACGTGACAGTCGCTTCGCACGTGAAAGCATCTCAGCGGTGAGTTTATTTACATCTGTTCATGATCACACAAACACAAACTCCTCGTGCTCGGGTCGGACTGCTGAACGGGGGTGTGCTGATGCTGTGGAGCGCTTGCCGCGCGCGGGAGATTGACCGTTACTTTGTAGCGACTGCTGAGAGGAAACTCGTCGATCTGTTACATTGTGAGTTATGACGTGCATGAGCTGCGTTCGAAATATTCTTCAACTATGAATTACTGCCAAGTAAATGTATCATCACTTTCAACTTTATTTTCTTTCTGTCAGCTTATTTTCCGTCAGTTCTGAGGTAAACGTTATTCAGGACTGCCACTACAAGATTTTTGATGTCGTATCCCAACTACATTAATAATAATTCTGTCTCTCGTCTTTATGCCATTGTGTGTTTGGTCTTTATGATAATGAGATGCGTCTTCAGTTTTCACAGTGATCTTTACTGCAGTGAACAGATGTGTAACTCTCGAATACATCACTCTGGAAAAGTGCAGATACTGTATATATTACTGCGTAAAAGACTGGAGTCAGTAAACATTTATGTTGTTTGTTTTTAAGAAACGACTACTTTTATTCAGCAAGGACGCATTACATTTTTCGACAGTAAAGACATTTATAATGTTACCAAAGATTTCTATTTCAAATAAATGCTGTTCTTTTTAACTTTCTGTGAATCCTGAAAAATAAAATGTATCACAGTTTCCACAAATATATTGTGCAGCACAACTGTTTTCAACACTGATAATAATCAGAAATGTTTCTTGAGCAGCAAATCAGCATATTAGAATGATTTCTGAAGATCATGTGACACTGAAGACTGGAGTAATGATGCTGAAAATACAGCTGCGCATCACAGACATACATTACAGTTTAACAGATATTCACACAGAAAACAGCTGTTTTAAATTCTAATAATATTTCACTGTTTGTACTGTATTTTTGATCAAATAAATGCAGCTGTGGTGAGCAGAAGAGACTTCTTTAAGAAACATTAACCCCCGGTTTCACAGACAAGGCTTAAGCCTAGTCCCAGATTAAAATGTAAGTCTGAGCTGTTGCAACTGAAAGAAACTTGCACTGATTGACCTTAAAATATGTCAGAGCCCTTGTTTTGTCTCGAGATGCACAGCAGGAATGTTTTTTTCTAAGGCATGTTTATAAAATTTACTTAAATGTATTAATTGAACTATGGCCTAATACTGGCTTAGTCTAAGCCCTGTCTGTGAAACCAGGCCTAAAGCATCTTACTGACCCCAAACTTCTGACAGGTTGTGTGAACGCCCTGGGTGTTTAAATCTGTTGTATTTGAATGGCTTCAGAGTGTCTCAGTTTATGTTGCTCTCTGTTTCAGTAAACCGATGAGGGAACATGAGCTCTCATGCGTGTTCTCCAGAAGATGTGCAGCACCAGCATGTGACCCAGTCCACCATCCTCCTCCTGCTTCAGGAGGCCACAAAACTCGCTCCGCCAGTGGACGACGAGAGCTGGAGTTCTGGACCGTCTCATGTTGAGAATCAAGACACCGGGTCACTCGTCCTCTCCAGCTGTGAAGACTCCGAGTTCAGCGGCTCTTTCTCTGTAATGCACGAGTCTGAGCACAGCAGCAGCGCATGGGAGGTGATGCGTCTGATCAACCAGCAGTGCGAGCAGCTGCTGCAGTCCGGCTGTGAGGACAGAGGTCCGGTCGATCTCGACCCATCAGACGTCACAGAGACCGTGGTGACATCCAGACCTCTGTTTGAGCCCGAGAGTCCCACTGTTAACTGCAGCAGCGCCCCGGCTGATGCATGTTTCTCCGTCATCGAGCTCACAGATGAGGAGGAAATCAAAGATCCCGATGATCTCGCTGAGCTCATAAAGACACACACAGCGGATCACATCAGCGCCAGTGAGAAGACCGAAAAACCGTCTGTGCTGCACATCGAGGGCCGTTCTGATCGGGACGAATCTGTTGTCCCGTCCACAGGAAGTGACTGTCCTCTTGACTTCACTTCCTGTCTGGTGTCTGAGCGAGATGCTGAGAGTGAGTGGGTCCCTCTGAACGCCTCTGAAAACACACACTGTTCCTCACAGCCGGCCGACCTCAACAATAATCTCATAGAGAGTGTGCATAAGGAGCTCCAGGGTCGGCAGACGTGTTCGAGGGACGCCGGCAGACGGACGCAGAGGAAGCAGCCTCGTCCCGGCCGCAGCCCCGACCCGCAGGACCCCGGCGTGCAGGGCGTGACCTTCAGCATGTACCCGCAGCTGGACGCGGATCACAGCAGACTGATCATCACCTCCAACTACAGGTGGAGCTGCTCGTCTCCAGAACCTCAA
>NW_015542734.1:204602-204854 GCF_001515605.1 Sinocyclocheilus anshuiensis
AAGAGTGTGGTGTATTTCTGCAAAGTCAGATTGATGTTGTGTTCTCTTCTGCTCAGTGAGGAGATCCGGCGCTTGAGGAGAAGCAGGAGCAGCCGGTGCCGGACTCAGAGGACCATCAGCTCCGAGGAGGAGAGCGACTCCTGCGGTCTGTCCCGTCAGTACCGGACACAAGCACCAGAGGGCGCTCATCACTCTCTCTCACATGCGCACACACTCTCTCACTCACACACACACACACACACTCTCTCTCTC
>NW_015542735.1:0-196 GCF_001515605.1 Sinocyclocheilus anshuiensis
ACCGTGATATATCGCATTACCGAATACCGGCACAAGTCTACATAAGGCTATTTAGTTTGTTTAATAAAAGACCAAGGTATAGACCTGTTCTATAAGAAAGGTAACTTTAAATGACTTCTGTTGTGATCTGGCACTATAGAGAAAATAAAATTAAATAAAATTAACTTGACCTTCAAGGGGGGCGGAGGGGGTGCCG
>NW_015542735.1:1540-1868 GCF_001515605.1 Sinocyclocheilus anshuiensis
TCAATATTGAGGATTTTCTTCCAATAGTTCGTGCATCATGAACAGTGAGTGATCTGCCTGCTACAGTATTTTTCTCTCTGCGTCCATCTTCAACGTCTCTGGCCTGTGTTAACAGGCGTTTACAGACTTCATATTTTCACATAAATGACATTTTGGAAAACGATTGCATTGCAACGCAGTTTGTGCAATCCAGAACAGAGACGAGTTGCTTGCAATAAGACAAAAAAACGCCCGGTTGCCGATCGCGTGAGTTCCATGGGCAGCTCCTTAAGTTCGGCCATCCTACACACACGTGACTGACCGCTCGCTCGCACCAACAGGAGGAGGA
>NW_015542735.1:1951-2267 GCF_001515605.1 Sinocyclocheilus anshuiensis
TACACTTTCAGTCTTTGAGGAGACATGAAAAACAGTGCATACCGCTGGAACGGTATAACTGAAAATATTTGCGGTTTTGAAACCATAACATTTTCAAATAGCGGTATACCTTGAAACCGGTAATCGGCCCATGCCTAATCGATACCGAAACATTATATCGTTGATACATTTTTTCTAGCTATAGCGCCAAGCCCTAATATATATACAGTGCTGTGAAAATGTTTTTGCCCCTTCCTGTTTTTAAATTTTTTGCATGTTTGTCACACTTAAATGATTCAGATCATCAAACAAATTTTAATATTACACAAAGATAATG
>NW_015542735.1:2702-3194 GCF_001515605.1 Sinocyclocheilus anshuiensis
TCCAAAACCTTAATTTAGTTTTTCTTGAGCCATTCAGAGGTGGACTTGCTGGTGTGTTTGGGATCATTGTCCTGCTACGTAACCCAAGTGCGCTTGAGCTTGAGGTCACAAACTGATGACCGGACATTCTCCTTCAGGATTTTCTGATAGAGTGCAGAATTCATGGTTCCGTCAATTATGGCAAGTTGTCCAGGTCCTGAAGCTGCAAAGCAGCCCCAGATCATCATACTACCACCACCATGTTTGACTGTTGGTATGATGTTCTTTTTATGAAATGCTGTGTTGTTTTTACGCCAGATGTAACGGGACACACACCTTCCAAAAAGTTAAACTTTTGTCTCATCAGTCCACAGAATAATCAAGATATTTTTGGGCAAATGTGAGACGAGGCTTTGTGTTCTTTTCGGTCAGCAATGGCTTTCACCTTGGAACTCTCCCATGGATGCTGTTTTTGCTCAGTCTCTTTCTTATTGTTGAATCATGAACACTGAG
>NW_015542736.1:0-930 GCF_001515605.1 Sinocyclocheilus anshuiensis
CACTGAGAAGAAAAGCAAAGGACAAGGTGGATCAACAACTGCAGATAATATAGGCAGCAACTTGGGGGAAGGAGTTGGGTTGCATGCAGAGTAACACCTGTCAAGGTCAAAATGATGATGAAGGACTGAAGGACATTTATGGACTGTCTCTCTCATGTTGACGAGACTGAATTTGTCAATATGGCAAGTGTTCCTGATGACAGTGAAACAGACACAGAATCAGAATCAGAATCTGATCCAACTTTCCTAGAAGATGATTTGGCATCCTGGGCTACTGAACACAAAATTACACATGTGGCATTGAATTCACTGCTCAACATTCTACGGCTGCACAGTTTAAATCTGCCAAAAGACTCGAGGACATTGCTAGGAACTGTGCGTTTGAACCCCGAAATACAAGACAAGGCTGGTGGCCAGGATTAACATTTCGCGTTTGAACCCTGAAATACAAGACAAGGCTGGTGGCCAGGATTACCATTTCGGAGTGCTGAATTCAATTGCAGAGGTGCTACATCAGAATGTTGATATTCTGCGCAACAGTCACACGTTGGAGCTTCAGGTCAACATTGATGGTTTGCCCCTCTATAAGAGCTCAGCAACACAGTTCTGGCCCATCCTAGGGACACTGCAAAACATCAAACAAGAGGAACCAGTGACAATAGGTTTATTTTGTGGCACAAGTAAACCTACATCACTAGCTGAGTATCTTCAAGAATTCATCTCTGAAGTAAATGAATTAGCTAAAGGATTTGAATTTGAAGGAGTGATGTTAACTTTACAACTCTCTTCGATGGTCTGCGATGCACCTGCCCGTGCATTCCTGAAAAATGTTAAAGGTCACAGGCTATCACGGATGTGAAAAATGCACACAGGATGGTTTGTACTTAGAAAATAGAATGACATTTCCAAGAATTGACATGCCTTTAAGAA
>NW_015542737.1:0-2177 GCF_001515605.1 Sinocyclocheilus anshuiensis
TTTTTTTTTAAGTATTTTTAAGTATTTAAGTACAGTTGAGAACGGGTCTTATAACTTTCTAGACTTTTTAACTTCATTTGTCTTGAATATTAGCATAAGGTAGTCATTAAATATGAAATTGTATGGTACAAAGTCCTCCTTTTTTCTTTCTTTTTTTTTTTATTTTTTATTATTTATTTTGCTCATGGTACTGCAGTGTATATCAAATTATCTAAAATACTTAATATTACATAAAATAAAGTAAAATAACTTTTGTATTACTCGTGCATTTTTCAATTTACTTACAAGGTCTTATACATCTACCAACAACACTGGTAAACAGAACATGCATACTGTGTGTAAAGTAGTTTTACATTAACTGTGTCCACTCTCCTCGTTAAAGAAGACTGAAAAATATATATATTTTTTTAGATCAAACTGCTTTTATATAAGACACTGATATCCTTTCATGTCAAGGCCCAGTCCGCAAATGCTTCTGAACATTTGCCACATGGATGGAGTGTTTTTCTATTAGAAGTCCAGACCTGCGTTTAGAGCCATTTAAACAGGACCTGTCAAATACAAGGCAAGCAGAGAAGTGGTCGCGTGGCTCTGAGGTTTGGTTCATGTGCTGCATAGGCTGAACGGACCAGGTGTAGAGCTCTGGCTCCTGGACATGTCCGTGGACGACCTTGCTCTCATCACCAAGTGCCTTGGAAAGCCTCCCAATCCTGGGGATCCATATTTGGACCAGCACCAAGTTTGGAGGCCCACAGATGTTAAGGAGAGGCCAGATATTATGACAGTTGTCTCATGCAGACAGGCAAGATGATTCATATGTGCTAAGGATAAAAGGGTTCAACTCTGTGGCGCATATGCTGAGGTTTAATTTCAAATTTTATCTTGTATTTTATCAAGTTTTTTTAATCTTTTAATTTTTTTCCTTTACACACGATGTGCCCACAAGATAAACAGTAAACACTGTAAAAATAAATAAATAAAAAATTGCATGAGCAGTAATGTCACTAATATCACTACCCAAGGTAATGCAATCACCAGATAACTATTTTCTTTACTATACATGGCTGTCAGTTTACTTACACATATTTTTTTAATATATATTTTAACTACATTAAGATACAAGTATTGACTAATTTCTTACAATATGTATTTTTAAAACAAACCTTTGCAGCCAGTTCACATTGATACTTTCCTGCTGGTTAATCTAAAATTATACTTTTTGATATCTTTTTTCCTCTAAATTTACCGGAATATCAAGACATGTTCCTAGTAAAACCGGGCATGCATATCTCACTAATTCAAAGACAATGTTACGAGAGCTACACAAAATCTAAATGGGACACAGGAAACTTGAAATCTTAACCGTGAAAGTAAATGTCCTGAATGTAGCAAACATATCCTGCATTACAGAGCTTACAAACTCTAAAAAAAATAAAATTTAACACAGGCTCTTAAAAATGTATGTAGGCTAATTATGCTGTCGCAAAAATGTGTAACACGTTATAATAATTTTAATTATATGAATATAATATTAACAAACATCATTCTATTGCCAAACAAATCATTAGAAATGTCTCCAACTTTGATTCATGTATTTTTAAATTTGTATTTAGCTAGCTGACCTGTAAAGAGTTTTGTGATAGTGTTTGTTAATGACTTCTTCATGAAAGTGTTAGCAAAGAATGTTTTGAGCGATAAGTACAAATAAATGATGATGTGCTCGTGGAGTAATTGATTTAATGAAGTTCCTATGAAACTATTAAAAGCGAGTGGAGGTCAGGCGAGCGGCACCCCTGAGCGCTCATTGTCAGATGTTTAACTCAAGCAATCTTTTGGGAAAGACATCGGGGCTAATAGGTGAACTCACAGCTGTCTGAGTCGGGCTCGAGCTTTCAGAGCAAATAGCAAACAACTACTCGTCCGGCCTCTAACTTAATGGGACGGCAAACTTTCTCAACAGCCTCTTCTTTAGACGCATGCACGAAGAACAAGCACAACACCTAATCAATAAGTGCGCTAAACGACTCTTAGTTACAACGATAAAAGCATGCAGAAAGCTTTTTTCTTCAAAGTTGAGCTCATAAAACATGTACTCACGTTGCACTGTATAAACACCCCATGAGTTTTCGCCCATGCGTCAAAAGTTTTCTTGATTTAGAGTCCGTGTTTTAGAGTTC
>NW_015542737.1:2490-21098 GCF_001515605.1 Sinocyclocheilus anshuiensis
TGGCTTCTTTTAAAATGTTTATCCGTGCACCGTTTTTCTCTCGTAGCTGTCTTTAAAGAGTCCGAATGACAAAACATTTAAGGCTTTTTTATGCTAGACTAATATTTTAACAATGTCTCTATTTTGATTTAATAATGTGACTTAAAGTTAAGTTAAATTGCAAAATAATTGATAAAAGGTCACATCGTTTTAATGAATAAAATGTTATGCTCAGTTATGGTTTTATTTAATTAACTTAAAATTTGATTATAATTGTATTTCACAATATTTAGGATAGTTTAAACAAGAAAGCATCAGATCCCTTTTTTACACTGATTTAAAAAAAAATTTAAAGAACCATCTCTTTCTTACCTTTTTGTAACATGAAAAACCTTTCTTTCGCCACAAAGAACCTTTTGTGAAACAGAAAGGTTCTTCAGATGTTAAAGGTTCTTTATAGAACCATTTAGACAAAAAGGTTCTTCGAATCTATGGCATCGTGAAGCACCTTTATTTTTAAGAGTGTATGTGTGACGTTCAAACAGATAACGTGTGAAGCGCACTTTTGCAAATGGAGAAAGTATGGCAAAATGTAATGTTTTCTTTTCATTGCAAGTGCTTCACATGCTCTTGGTGCATCGCTTAAAACAGGGTGCACAATGATTCGGTTACTTTGAACCCTCGTCAAACGCATAATGAGAAGCTGACGGTGTGAAATCTGACTAGACTGTAGAAAACAGCCTCCTCTGATGTGATCATTCTGTCCAATAAAGGCAAAACGGGAGAGAACTCACTGCGTTTTCACACTGACTTCTGCATTGTCTTTTGAAAAGTGGCGTCTGAGAGTCTGACTCTTGGAGTTACTGATTTGCAGGCTGCATGTTAAGGTAGACCATGTAAGTGATTTCCACGGGCATTGCACTAAAGGAGAACAAATCGCTGACAAAGGGGGTAGCTTTTCGATTCAATAGCGTCGTTAGGACGACCGAAAAGTATTCCTCAGATAATAAGTTCTACTTCAAAGCGTCTCCCATTCAGCTGTGACTGCTGCAGCTTTATGAAGTCCCCCCTTTTCAGTCCAAGGGGACTATCTCTTTGGTTATTTTTCACCGTGTTTATTTTGCACTATTCAAAGGGCACTTGTTTTAAATAAATAGAAGATCATTCTTTCCTTGAGCAAATAATAGTTCGTGGACAAAAGACGGGCAGAGCGCGCGCTTATTTCCGAATTAAACGTTAATACGCGCGAGGGATTTCAAAGATTTGGGAACAAAAATATGAGCGATTCCGATGAAGAGCGAATTGACTGCTCTAACGTAGCATGAAACTAAAGGTCAGTGCGACTGTATGTTAATAGAGTGTTTCCAATTGAAGTGGCCTTTTTTCCAGTGTCCGGTAAACACACACGCGCTTTATGAAGCGCCCTTGAACTTCACACTATTTATGGGGCGTTTCGCTGACACAAAACGCAAGATTTACAATCTCCAACGAGTCACCAACTTGTTTGCTTTATTTCATAGGGTTTAGAGTGATGTTCATTAGCATGAAAATAAAAATCAAACTTTCTTAGGAGACGTTTTAGAACTTTCTTCACACACATTTTCCACCCGCCATATGAAATGTCCAGGATGCCTGTATCTGCGCTGATATAAAATGTCGAACACGCCGATTTTAAGGCACAAGACGGTTCGTGGGAGAGGTTTCTGCTTTGATGATTGACCATTTAGCGGCAGTTAGTAGTTTTTCTTCCATAAATATTCAAATGGGGCCCATAGAAATCCTAACGCACCGTGCAGTCTTCCGTTCTGTTGTGGAGCTCTTTGAAGTGGTGCAGGACTTGCGCTGGTCAATTCTGAGTCTATAGTCTGGGACAGGGGCACTTTGAAACTGTTATTGTGCGTTTTCATGAAGGAAATAAGACGGGGGACTTTGTTTCATATTCTCCATACAACTTTCTTCTTATTGTCGGGCAGCTTTTATGTTTTATATTCCCATGAATGATTCATGCATTGTTGGCTTTGTGCTATTCTACTTTTCATAACGTGCACTATTAGTTAGGTGATGGTTCCCTTTTGAAATGATACTGAATGGCCAAGGAATATTTTCATTCAGGAGAAAATCAAGAAAAAAAAATGTTTAGAAAGTGTTTTGTAGAACTTTGCTGTTTCGTTTGGTTAGCTTTACTGTCCCGACTTTTACAGAAAATTAAGCATTACTTCTTACCGCAACAGTGATATTCATTGGACAATTAATTTAAATCATAACTTGGAAATCTGCTGAATTTTACATGAAATACGCACACATCAAAGAATGAATCAAGGGCTTTTTTTACTGAAAAAACCATATTTACACGTCCTGCCTTTTATTCAAGTTTTCCATATATCTATACACAAACATCAAATTTCTTCACGACCTTCTTACGTTTTTTTTTTCCATCAACACCATCATGCACCTCAACAGAAAGAGTTACTACACGGTTCATGCGAAAGATTCTTCACATTATACAGCCTATTCAAGTAAGACCTTTTTACAGAACACGATAAAAAGCATCACTTCTTTTCACCAAAATTATATTATTCTTTGGTGTATCTGTACTTCCAGACCAACATTAATACCAGCAAATAAATTACAATGTACAAAACTTGTTGAAACGCTACGAAAACATTCACAAGCATCAATACCATATACTATTTACAAATCAGTCAGGGATAGGCCTGTCAACGATACATTATTTAGGGTCTCAGTGGACATATTTCGTACTCTTTAATCAGAGTTACATTGATTTTGCATAAAATATAGGTTTAAATATTTTAAATATCACAAAAACCGTCCTGACCACAGTTAGTGTATAAACTTTAACAAAGACTCCACCCATTCATTTTTTGACACTGACAATATACAAGTAAAAACTTAAAATTATTGTCACTGCAATTTTTGCCCCTCAGACATTAAACGTGTAAAACGATTCTCTATAAAAAGATTTCTGTGCAACAAAAGGGGTGTAATATTAAAAAAACAGCCTAAACATAATTGATAAATCTTTTGAGCTCAAGTTATTTTATCTCGACAAGTCAGGTAAAATCTTAAAAAATGTACAAGTCGATTTTCATGTGGCAACTGCTTATCATATGAAACATAAATTGCATTTATGGGGGGGGGGGGCAAAATCTCTTCACCCACTGACATCCATAGGTGTTCCACTTCTTCGAATTGCAACCCTTGAATTTGATGTTTTCTTTTTATTATTATTATTTTCATGTGGACCATTTATAATGAATGTATTCCTTGCTGTTCACATCAGAGCATTCCCCTTGGATCTGTGTGTCTGAAAGAGTCCTCGTCGTCGGATTCCGACGTTGGCACATCGCTGGAGGGGGTGTGTAGATTGTTTGGTCCAGCACTCCCTTGGCACACGTACCATTCGTTTAGGTTGGTCACCTGAGGCGAAAGGTTCGACGAACGGTTCCTGTGGGGTCACCTGAGGAGAAAGGTTCGACGAACGGTTCCTGTGGGGCTCTAGGTTTGGTGAGAGGGCATCACCGATCGTCGTGGACGAGGGATGGTAAGAGGAGCCCGTGTTGGCGGAAGGGGGCGGAGGAGACTTGCAGTGAACCTTCATGTGTTTGCGCAGGGAGCTCGGGTGTGTGTACGACTTGTCACAACCCCTCACTTTACAGAAGTAAGGCTTATCGCTCGTGTGGACGTGAGAGTGCTTCTTCCTGTCACTGCTGTTGGCGAATTTCCTGTCACAGCCATCAAACTCACATTTGAACGGCTTCTCACCTGGCAAAGCAGAAAAAACAGAGCAATTAGACATAAAAATCACCCATACATATTTTACATTTTATTGTTTACAAGAAAATAATAGTTGCACTGGTAATGGATGGTTTCGTTTCGAAAATCACAACATTATCACTGTAACCCCACAGTAGCCTACTTATTTTCTGCTATTACATATGGAATGTTCAGGCGCACCACATGACTTATGCAACCAATCTGTAAACGCTCTCATTTTCTCTGACTGAAGCTTGCCAAAACTCTTTTTTTATTATTATTTTTACTGGATATGCAACTGAGTCAAGTACTGAAAACATTTCGGCCCGCCATATGCATCAGACTGCTTGGAGTAAAAGAACTGACCCGGCTTTACATCCAAATCATATCAAAGTTACATTACACGTTGCACTGATTCACTGTGTCATCCCGGGACTTGTTACAAAAAAAAATACCATAGGTGACTTTTACACATATTCAATGATGATTTAAGATACCACCATGTTACGAGCCTTATAAATGTACTCTATGTGGGTTTGACACGCTAGCCTACATATGCAGGGCGCAATTTACGTCAGCACGTGTTGTGAGCATAACATGATACAGATATACAGTAAAAGAACCTAAAAAATACCTGCAACTTTTTAACAACTTGCAATAACAAACGGTCACGTGAGTGCATATTTTAGTAGGCTAACTGGAGAAAGAGCTTTATATCTATTAAATACCATAATATTAAATAACATGCACAGCACACACGCATATCATTTTGTTAGAATACATTAGAAGAACATCAGAAGTAGAGGCCTTCTTTGCTCTGCTAAGATATCACCATAGTTTGGTTAATCACAATGTAGTAAATGCCCCATGGCTGACCCATTCTCCATATTTACATTAGTATGGATCTATTCAGACACTGTTTGTCATTCCCTGTGGCTTTAAAGGAGACAAACACGTGCCGAAAACTTCGTGTTACTATTTTACCTGCAGCCTATAAAACAATTCGTACTTTCCCTTTTTTGGTCTTTATTTTGTTTTACGTTAAACACGTAGCATTCAAATGCAACTGCAGCCTCATGTCTTCACGCTCACGTTTGTGCACCTCTCTTTGATATAAAATTGCATGCATCAAAGAAAAAAGACGCAAAAACACTGGTCTGCTTATATAGCAGCGTAGTGTCGGAAGTACTTTTTCCATGTGTACAAGCATCAACAACATTCACGTTGATCTCTCGCTGAATTTTCGAAGTAAGCTCATGACGCTTAGCGACACCAAGGGATACTTTTGCTTGGTGAATAGGCACTGTAAAGAAACAACCTCCTTAACCTTGTTTCTGTATGAATGGGGGATATTTGTGCATGAGGCGGGGGGACAAAAAGTGATTTTGTTCCCCCATAGTAGGCTAACTAACGTTTGGTAGTCTACATATCAAGAAAATTCGATTACCTGCCAAGTTGCGCAAACACGTTCAATAACAGACCACTAAAGTTTTTCAAAGAATCGGTCGACTTTTCACTAACCTGTGTGCGTCCTCTTGTGAATCTTTAGATTTTCCGAGCGCGCAAATACTTTGCCACAACCGGGAAAGGGGCACGGGAACGGCTTCTCGCCCGTGTGCACGCGGATGTGATTGATTAGTTTGTACTTGGCTTTAAACGCCTTCCCCTCGCGCGGACACTCTTCCCAGAAGCAGACGTGACTGCTCTGCTCCGGTCCCCCGACGTGCTCCACCGTGACATGGTTGACGAGTTCGTGCATGGTGCTGAAAGTTTTGGAGCAGGGCTTCTTGGACGTCTGCTCCTGGTCAATCCACTTGCAGATGAGCTCTTGCTTGATGGGCTGCCGCATGTATCGCAAAAACGCCCCCGTGGCTCCGTGAGGAGCCGTGGCGAGGTTCACATTTAAGTTCATGGAGTTGTAGCTGTGCAGAGAAGAAGATCCATAGTGCTCGGGCCTGTGGCCGAAGTGCTCTGGCCTGCCGTAGATGTCCCCCGGTAGACCCAGACGCATCTGCCCGTTGATGGCATGGTGGTGGTGGTGGGCACCTGGGGCCGCTTGCTCGTGCAGTCCAGAGAAAAGTGGATGGGCACCACCTTCCGCGTGCCCATAAGCACCTGTTGGGGAAATGAACATGCCATGGTGATGAGGGGAGGAGGCGGAACTATGCTGGTCGCCAAGTGCATGCATAGCAGAGGCTGAGAGCTCTCTCCTGAGGATGAAGTCCCTGCTGGTGGTGTAGCCTGTGTGGGGGTGAGCCACGGGGAAACCAACTGTGGTCTGAGGAGACGTGAAAGATGCCGCGGTCTGGGCTTCGGGATGGCTTTGAACAGGCTGAGAGGGACTAAGTTTGAGAGCATTGGTCTGTGCCATGTGCTCGGGTCCAAATGGAGTGAGAGCCACTCCGGGGTCGTTGCCCATCTCCCCAGGGTGGAGGTGGGCATGGTGGGAGTGCGGGTGATGCCCCCCTATCCCCGGGAAGCCTGTCATATTCTGATGAGGAAGGGCTTGAGTTGATGCCAAATCCGCTAATCTTATCGCCGAATTCCTCTTGCTGAAAGGGGGCTCCATCACTACGCTGTCATGTCCACGCTCACCGCTATTGTTTTCGCCAACTACGGGCCTTCTGAAACCATTAAAATATATGTATATGGCCGTCTATAGAACTTCTTTTGTCCTGCCTCTAACTCTGCTTGCTCCTTTTCCCACTCTGTCCTCAAGCGATTGGCAGAACATACAACAGTTGGAGGACACAGTGGGGAATAGAGTTTAGAAATGGCACTGCGGGTATTGGACAGATTTCGGTGACTGGCAGTTAAGAGAACGAAGCGATTGGCTGTCTTTCAGCGCAGAGGCTCAGCGGGGTTCCGCCCCCTCACTCTCTTCATCACTGTTCACTCCAGAAAGTTGTGCTCACAAAGTTACAGGCAAATCTGTTTACCGAGACACACACACGCACGCACACACACGTGGAAGGATGTTGTTTTTCTCTTTGCACAAAACAGTGACACTACACACGCGGAGCATATTGTGCAACACCCTCACACATCGTTTGAAATATATTTAGAAATTAAATTCAAATCATATAACTAAATAAATAAATAAAACGTTGTCAAGCATGAATTCAGCAAAAATAAAATACATTTTCTTCGGTCAAATAAATCGTTTCATTATGCTGACAGGCAGAACAGACTAAGGATAAAATTGGGACATTGGAAATAAAATTACAAGTACAAACAAACGCATGCTATACCAAACTTATTTGTTTCTAATTGTTGCAACGCAGTCATATAGGTAAAACTAAATTATTAGATACATAAAACAAAATCTTACATGTGGTTTTTATTCAACCAAACAAACGATTAGGCTTTACGCCCTAATAAACAGAAATTGCAAGAGCCTACATTCATGGAATTCTTTCTAGTAACCTGCTTTATTCGGATGGGTTTATCGTAATATAATCTTACATAATCAACATTATCATGCATTTTTTTATGAAAAATTAAATTTAAATGCAACAAATGTTTTTTTACGGGTTATCTGTGCTTAAAAAAATGCAATTTTTAACATTAGATCTTCGGTCCGATGGGCGCTGTCAGAAACTGATAGATTCCTGTGCAGAAAGTACAGAAGAAAAGAAGCGACCCTTGACATATTTTAGAAAAAAATCTGTCAATAATCTTTCCAAAAGCGTTCTGTGACATGATTCTTTATAATGTTATATATAAAAAATCCTCATTTTTCCCCAAGTTTTTTTTAAAGAATAATGTATAAGAAACATATTACTTTTCACATAATTTCATCTCATGTTTGTTCGTGTGTGCTTTACGTGTGTGTCATGAAGCACGTCCACGCCCTTTTAGAGTCCATGTTGAACTCAGCAGGAAGTGTATGCCATTGATTTAATATGTCTTAATTCAAAGACATCTTTTAAAATGCTTCAGGGCAGTTGTTACCATATTCCAAATAATTATTTAAAAAACGAATTACCAAAGTACAGCAGAAGGTTAAACAGCCCCACCCTTAAACCTCAACAAAAAAATAACAATTCTGCTTACAAATTTGATGTCACATGCTTTTCTAACAATACTAAAAATATACAGATTAAAACAAATGTATTTCATTGGTCAGACATTTCTGGTAAAACTGCATACCCAAATTTATCAAACCTTGAAGAAAAAAAAGCATTCATGAGATTTTCTTATTTTTATGTATATATAAAGCATGTGTATCTCTCCTCGCGTATCTCTCCTGCACCTGTAGTAACTAAAATTGTTGTGATTTCCTGCATAAGCCATCATGCCTGTCAGCTTTGTCAAGGGTCTTAATTTGGAATGAATGGAACCACGATGTATGCCGGTTAATGTGACAGAAGCATTACAATCTATGCATTCTAATTGAGATTTACGACATCCCAACGTTTACCTCTGAATTGTGTTGGACGGACAGACCGTATTTAAGAGTGTCTTTAAAAATAATTCAGTCGTATTGATTGCTGAGTAGGCTACACTTACAACAAAACTTAATGATGACAATGTCATAAATAATAAATGTTTAAAACCAGCTTGTGAGTAAATGTGAATTTTCGTTTCCTGTTATTTATGAAACGACGTAACGGAGGGAGAAGGCCAGCACTTGTTTTATTATAATCTTTGAACAGTGAGGATTTCTTAAGTTCAAAGGGTAGCATATGTGGTCTCCACGGGTCGAAGGTCAAACACCCTTGAATACCCAAGGTCACTAAAAGTAACCAATAATGCGTCACCATATTGATAATGTCAAAGTTAAAAGAAATGCCTTGTAGCTTTGTCTAAGAGCCTTACGCATTAATGGAAAGTCACAATTCATGTAACTATAGGGGTATGGTCCTTCATGTATTGTAATTTAAAGGTTATTTGGGATTTTTTGCTTTCACATGTAGAGAAAAAAATCAGGGTTAATATCTAGGCAGTGACGCGCATATATATATATATATATAAGCAAAAGTTGTTTTCCCTTGTGTTTTCGTGTTTGGTTTTAGCATTTTCAGACTTTTCCCCTTCCTTGCTACATGAGAAAAGAAGAACAAAAACTGCGGCTATGTGTTCCAGGCCGACTGCACTCTCAGTCTAATTTCTCTTTCTTCTTCTCCCTGCCCATTGAAAAGCGGAAAGTTTTTTGTGGTTTTCTGGAGAAATAAAGAACTTCTTTGAGAGGTCGGCAGACGTGACTTTGAACTTGGATCAGATCCTGTGTTTCCTGTGGAGAGGGTAGAAATAGTCTTGGAAGAATGGTACATAACGTTCAAACGGCATGGCTTTGAGCTGAGGCACACAGAATTCCCAAAGATTTATACATCCTCCGCCCTATTATTTACAGCTTAAAGCGTTCGGAGGAGAGGAAAGACAAGACAAAGTGTGTTGTGCGTTGGAACGGGACTTCATGGGACTTCGGTTCAATGAAATTGTAAGTAAACCTCCTTTAACTGAATGTTAACATTTAAATAAACGCTCGAATGCTGCACGTAGGACGTTTTCTTAGATCAGAAATGGTCCCTGGATTGGTTTATGTACATTGGCCTGGAATCCGTAATGCAGTAACCCCATGCTAGGATAACTTCAGTTGCACGGTTTGGTTATTGTCAGGGAGTGTACAGTGTAGTCTACATAGGCTAGGAAAAGCTCGCATATACGCCTGTTCCGCAACCACAAAATGCCGCTAAACTTAAATAATGCAGATTCCCTGATTTATTCACGCAGAAAGACCAGGCTCTCGGTCCGTGACGTCACAATTTATTTATTTATTTAATTAAAGGTATATCATATTGTGTTTTTTGACATGGGAATGTAATCTCATCTAAATACATTCAAATGAAATTTTGTTCTTGTATGTGCTCAAATATTTAGAATACTTTGTGTGCGCATTAGATGTGCCTAAATATAAGGCTTAGTGATAGGAAAAATGTAGATGGTACCCTATCTTACAAGAATTCTCTAATTTCTACTGTTGTTGTATTTACTGTTTCAAACCTTATGTGGAGTTTATGGTTCTGTTATAGAGGAAACACTATGTTTCAGACTCGGTCTAACAGCGTTTTGGTGTTAGCTACGAATTAGTGCGTTTTTAATGCAGTAAATTAATTAAAGTATTAAATGTAAAGATGATGTTGATGGCAATGACGATGCTTTATACATTGCCGACAACTCTCCTCTTATTTTTCATGTCAATGAATCTATTTTTAGTAGGCTATTATCCTATATCTCAATAGGATAATATTATATGTAGCTATATATGAATACACCTTTGTTTGTTTTTGATGTGTCCATCAACACTCAGGGAGACACGATCACGTTCTTTATTCAAATGCTGACCACCACATATAGGCTACAAACTGGATGCGAACTAATGTTTTAATTTATCATATTGTGTTGTCATACTCACGTGCAGATTGAGTCAAGGCACCTCGAGCGAGGTTTGTGAGTTTGTTTTTCATTCACGTTAACCCTGTCTGATTGTTGGATTAGCCTACACTATGCAAAAGTAACTAACTACATTCGCTATAACCAAAATATAGCCATTAAATAATTATACAAACTGAAGTGGCGAAGTTCATCAAAGAATGATGGGTTACACTTACTCTTATGAGCCCGCGTGGCAAGTGATTTAGATTTTTTAAGCGGTCTGATTACACGCGAGTATTTTTGCTCTCCTTCCCCGAAAGGCTCTCCGAAAAGTAGGCGGTAATTGTCGGTGGAAGATGGCGATCAGCGATTAGTTGCCAAAGGAGTGCGTTCGATTGGAGGGGCACCTAGGATTGATGAGGAGCGGCGGCCAATGAGAGTGCGTCAAATGAATGACCGGGCTCCAGTTAAAGGGGGCGTAAGAGGAGGTAGTGCCAGTCCACTGAGAAAGAGGGACCCTCCGAGATAAACATAGACAAGCGAAAGAAATAAACATTCCAATTCGAGATGCTTCAAGAACAAGGAAGTCTCAGTAAGATAATAACTCGTATTTTCGTGTAATCCGAAAATTACGACATCGACTCAGTTTCAAAGGAAACGCGCAAAGGAATCTTTTCATTTCGCTGCATTGGGGATTTTGAGTAACAAGTTATCCACAAGAAAAATATAGTCTAACTTAACACGCAAAGCTTTTTTTTCCTATGAGCGGATCGAACTTCATCGCCTCATGTCGTGTTCTCAAATCTGGAAGTTAATATTCCTGTAGCTCATTCGATTTTATTTTGTTACATGTTTTGTTGAAGCGCCGCGCATAGACTGCTTGAAAGAAAATTGGTTTTGCTCAACGAAAGCATGTTACTGGACGCTGGGCATCAGTTCCCTGGTTTGGGAGTGGGCTCCTTTGCCAGGCATCATCACTCCTCCAGTGAGATGCAGGACAGAGACTTGAGTTTAGCGCAGAACAGCTTCGTCGACTCGCCGCACATGGGCGCCTTCAAACTGAACCACGATCTCTCGCCCGGACAGAGTTCTGCATTCACGAGCCAAGCGCCCGGTTACCCCACCGCGGCTCTGGGCGCGCACGCGGCTCATGTCACATCATACGCGAGCTCGCCGTTTAACTCCACGCGGGACTTTCTCTTTCGCAGCCGTGGATTCGGGGAATCGTCACCGGCGGGAGGCCAGCACGCACTCTTCGGCCCCACTGGCGGCTCGCTCCATCACTCTCACACAGACAGCCAAGGCCACATTCTGTTCCCTGGCATCCACGAGCAGCATGGATCTCACGGCTCCCCAAACGTGCTCAACGGGCAGATGCGACTCGGACTACCGGGGGAGGTTTTTGGGCGATCAGACCAGTACCACCAGGTCTCCAGCCCGAGGACCGACCCTTACTCAGCGGCTCAGCTGCACAACCAGTACGGCTCCATGAATATGAACATGGGGATGAATATGGCAGCGCATCACCATCACCCCGGTGCCTTCTTTCGCTACATGAGGCAGCAGTGTATTAAGCAAGAGCTCATCTGTAAGTGGATCGATCCGGAGCAGCTCAGCAATCCGAAGAAGAGTTGCAATAAAACTTTCAGCACCATGCATGAGCTGGTCACACACGTCTCGGTCGAGCACGTTGGAGGACCCGAGCAGAGCAACCACATCTGCTTCTGGGAAGAATGTCCCCGGGAAAGCAAGCCTTTTAAAGCCAAATATAAACTGGTCAATCACATACGTGTGCACACGGGAGAAAAGCCTTTCCCCTGCCCGTTCCCTGGATGTGGCAAAGTCTTCGCGAGATCAGAAAACCTGAAGATCCACAAGAGAACACACACAGGTAATTATGATATTTATTTCTGCTCGCGCTTGTCACATTAATAGCCTATCTGTAAGTCTTGCGTTTGTTTTGGAGCTACAATGGTCTTATTTATAACCCCCCAAAATAGTATCGCAAATAGTCGTTCTTACAAAAATAAGCTGATTATGGTAGGTTGATGTATTTTTAGACGTTGAGAGCGCATACTTAAATCGACGCTTAAAGTAGATTTAGATCTTTAAAAGAAAACGGATGCCGTAAGCACATATGCAATTCGTGTAAGTGAACGCGGCTGAAAACGATTATGTTTGGTAAATACCGAGTAAATGCGATGTTTTGCAACAATGTGCTGAATTATGTAAGAGACTGTCGAGGGTTTGTGGTTCATAAACTTTAAACGGGTCAAAGGCGACTCGAGGGCTCATCGCGTGCGCAGAGCAGCCGTAAATCTCTCTAACCGGTTTAATGTTTGCGTGGACCAATGCTCGAGCACTCGGGTGACTACGTCAGGATTTTGAAATTACTCCAGTTTGTGCATGTTTTTGGCCACGTTACGGGGTATTTTAATTGTTGTTAAAATTAGAAACAATGCATACACTAACAGTGGTACACTTTATATTCATGAAACCATTAAAAACAACGATTAGCTTAGACCATACATCTAGACGTATATACTCACACGTAGGCTACATAGGAATTACAAAATGAATACAGATCATTACCAACACAAAAAGGACGACATAAAAATAAGAATATATTTCCTACTTTAGGAATGGGCGATATGTGGGCCTATTGTTATTCTTTCCACTGCATTGACAGTCTATGTGTTAGACAGGCCATTACCAGGGTTGCACATTTAAGCAATTTCCTATTTAGAATACACGGAGGTATTGAGCCTTCTATTTGTCAAGGTGTTAATTGCATTTTGATTATTTCTAAGCAAATGGCGAAGTTCTGTGTGGGGCTGACAAAAGCTGAACGTTGAAAATAGGAAATGGTGTTATGTGACTGATTTCCCCCTTATTTTAATTTGGGTTTGTTTGTACAGATTGCTAAATAGAGTAAATTCTCGCAAACGTAATTATCAGCAAAATTAGATTTTCTATTTATTTATATTGTTGTAACCTTTACGCTGGTCATATTTGTAGATGTGGTTGTGTGACCCCCTGTGTCGTTGTAAGGCGTCTCTGTTTTACAACTACGTGCATATGAAAACTTCTTGAGTGATTTCATTTCAGGTTATTTAGAATGCTACGCAATTTATTTCATTTTATTTTTAGTATTTAGTAGAATATATATACATATATAACCAGAATGGCAGATTTCGTCTATGTTGTGGTGTGCGCTGTTTTTGTTGTGTGTTCTTAAAAGCGGAATTAAACTTTAAACACTAATCGTGTGAATGTAAATACGGTTTTTCTTCTCAGGGGAGAAACCATTTCAGTGTGAGTTTGAAGGATGTGATCGGCGCTTCGCGAACAGCAGTGATCGAAAGAAGCACATGCACGTTCACACGTCAGACAAACCATATCTTTGCAAAATGTGTGACAAGTCCTACACTCATCCCAGCTCTCTTCGAAAGCATATGAAGGTAAGTCCTCCAGATTCCTCCAGATTCCTCTAGAACACAGAATGAGAAATATATTATGCATTTTTGTCACAAAATGTTTACTTCGTGCCACTGTGTATTTATAGCAGTAATAAATTGAATCACAATTAAAATAACACTAGCAAACCTAATTCAATTATAAAATGCATAAAAGCTCATTGGCTAATGCATATTGAAAAAGTTAGAATTGACATGAAATTTTCACTCATATAGCCTATTGTCATATTGGAACGAACTACCGATTTGTCTAAATTTTACTCATGAACAGTTTTAGCAATAGGCTACACGCTATTCATGATTCATTCCAAAGATCATTAATTATTTATTGTGTGTGTGTGTGTGTGTGTGTGTGTGTGTGTGTGTTTTAGGTTCACGAGTCATCCCCACCTGCATCTGACTCGTCGCCAGCGGCAAGTTCTGGTTATGAGTCCTCAACACCCCTTGGTCTGGTGTCCCCCTCCACTGAGACCCAAAGCAACAATCTGTCGCCTTCCTCAGCGGTCCACAGTTCCAACAACCACAGCAGTTTATCGTCCAATTTCAGTGAATGGTATGTTTAAGACTGTGCCATCCCAGGAGGAATCCTTTCAGAAAACCAGGAGATCCATATACAGCTTGTACAAAACGAACGCTCCTACTGTATAATATGCGCTTGTCCAGCAAGATTAACATTCCCACATCGACAGAAGTACCGTGCGCAAAAGCACTAAACGTCCTCTTTTTGTACATACTATGCGCTCTCTTTCCCAATGGTTGTGATAGAATTTGTCGGGTTTTTGGTGTATAGATGTTCCTTCAATGGTTGCTATTTCTCTAACTGGACTTTTTAGTGCACATATTACCATAACGTTGTATTATCATATTGAATATTGTGATCCCATTATGGCAAACTGATTGTAAACTAAACAACTATTAACTGGAAAGAGTGCCAAAGTCAACATATAACGAAGACAGACACAATATTTGCTTGTGAATGTATATCTTAGTTTGCTGGGCTTAACTTGTGATGTTTTGTGCTTTGCAAGTTTGAATTGTGAAATATATTTGGAAGATTGTGGGGCAAATTAATGTCGTACCGTTAAATATCTGTAACCACGCCCTTCTTTTTGTAAATATCGACTGCCATATTTATCCATTTGTAATTAAATTATGGTATTTACTTGCTACAGATGAAACAATATTTATAAAGAATGTTTCTTTACTATAAATATGTACAATTATGGGCTGAACAGGGGCAGTTGTTTTGTTATATGTGTTTTTGTTCAAAGTTTGAGAAGTGTTTTCTCCATGATTGTGATAAAAATTTTACTGCATACAGATATAATAAAACGTGGTGCAAGTGTACAATCTTTACAACGCGTCGTGTTCTTTCCATGTTGTCTACGCATTATATAGATAAACTTTGACAACTTTTAGGCCTTTTTTTGTATAGGCTAAATAGACTTTAAAGCAGAATTTACACAGTGGTCTGAAAGCAAGAGGCATTCAGGTGTTTGTGTAGTGTTGGGTAGATAGTGTTGAAATATCTTGCCACACACAATTCGACGCTTCAAACACGAATGATTTCAAGCACTAAAGGACATATTTCAGCTTTTAAAAGAAAATAAAAAAGACAGAAACATTTAAATAGAACATTCGCAACAATACACAGGAATACTGAGAGCAGTATGCAGAAAATTTATACACGGGAAAACGGATCTGACTTTTATAATCAGTACTATTAATATAAACCTTTCCGCCACTGTTCGAGTGCTCCATTTTATTTTTAAGACGCATGTGTTTAATTTTGGATCATGCCGCAGTCGCTCTTCCTTTCACACTTGGGATAAAATAGAGTTTGAAATCAAGTGGCCGTGAACTTGAACTCGACTCTGGCACTCTTGTCAAGCTCTGGGGGGAAAAAAACTTTTTTCCTGCAGAATTAAGAGGTGACTGGCAGTCCCTGCGACTTGTTCGCTCAATTGTAACCCGGATTTTCTATTTCATTTCGTGTGCTTTTCTCAGCGCTCAGAGGATGCATAAACACCTTCAGATGGGAGAATAAAAAAGCGTAATAAAATACATTTAACAGGGGCATTTGACATTATGCAGAAACATCAAGGAATATTGTCGCAGATTATTTTTTCGTGTATGATGATATCACTGACAGCACGAAAAGAATCCTCCAGCATGAGTAATTAATAGACTGGAGGTACTTGAGAGCGATCGTATCCGTGTCACTATCTGTGTTAAAGCTCTAGTGCAATGTGTAGAACTTTAGACGGTGAAGCATCAGATTAATATTCATGTGTGTAAAGCCTGGGGGAAGGGATAGGCTGTTAGACGCTTTTCCTATTGTTGTTGACTGTAAAATCACTACCCGGTGCCACAGTGTGTTTTGAGATTGGCACATGAACATAATGTATACGCTACATATTTTATTCACGGGAAATACAACTTGGAGCCACCCACAAGAAGCCAGTTGGTCCGTTCAGAAATCACCAGAACACTGATTATTAATGTGCAGTTGCCTATGGGCTGCAGGGTTCAATCTTTTCTTGCGTTATTGGCTGTTGTTTGAATCGCCCACTCATTGGCTTGTGTTGGTTATCCGCCGGATATAAATATTCTCTGTTAAGGCATACGTTGACATAGTTGTGTGTTGGTGTGTTGACCTGTTTAGGGGAGGATGGTGTGACCTGTAGGGAGAGTGAAAGGTCAGCGTCCTGCGGAGCTTGGATGGCGTTTCCTTCGCAGCGCATGCTGCTCTGATATTGATCCGTGTAGAAAAACCTGCCCACCGAAAAAAAAGTAGGCCTACTTTTCAAGACTGTACATTCCACTTTCAAACAGACTTTATTATTTTTTAACACGCAAAGTTTCAGAATTTCTTCTACGTACAACTGAAAATTCAAAAGGCGTTTTGATTCAAATCATTATTTTATAGGATGTTTTAACAATGAAATGTATAAACGAAACAAATATACGATACGACACAATAATAGGCTAATAATAATAATAATAATGAATGTTTTCATTGTGTGCTTGAAAATGCATTTACGTTATGCTTCAAAAGTTGTTCTGGTTTGTTTGTTTTTGCTTTATGAGACTGGTGAGGGCTGCCAACTCCCGCTCGTAGAGCTCATACAGCGGAGCTTTACAATTTAACAGACCAGAGGGATAGGGGCCATCTACAAACAAAACACTGACTAACACTATTGTTTTTTTTTTTCTTCTTCTTTCTAAATTTCACCATTTACATTTCACGAAAAAAAAAATATATATATATATTTTATGTTAGATTTTATAATGTTATAAAATGTTAATAACACCAAAATGTTAACCAAGAACTGTAATTGTTCCTAGGCGGCGGAAATAACCTCACTCTCAAAGATTAGAGAAATGGCTGCCTTCATTTTCCAGCCGATTTCATCCACACCTGCAGAAATATGCGCAGACATATATGCGCAGTCTCTTTCTCTCTCTCTCTCTCTCTCTCTCTCTCTCTCTCTCACACACACACACACACACACACACAGACAGAGTAGTCCCACTGGTTTTCTCACACACAGAATGCATTAACAGTGTACTATGGCAGATTTTCCCCCAACCTTGATTATTGCTTCTCTTTTTGTTATAATTAATTTGGAAATGTTTTCCCCCTAGAGAGATCACCAATTCGAGAGATGTTTTGGGATCATATTATTTCGCCTTATTGTACCCCTGTCTTAATCAGTTTTAACTGTAGTTTCTTTTGTAAAATTAATTCTAAATGATTTTATTCGTATTCAACTTCGTATGTACGCATTTGTACATATAGGCCTACATATATGTTTATATATATTTTTGATTATTGTAAGACAAAAATGTATCAGACGTATGTGCCAAATGTGCCTTGTGTTATAGTCTCGTTAAACAACTAGAATAATGTTTCACAATCATTATAATGTTTATGAAACAGTCAAAGCAGCTACCTCTTTAAGTCCGGAAAGATAGAAGATAATCAGGTCGGACGTTTTAGTTAATAACGTGTCCGCAGATCACAGATTAAATCAGTAAAAATAAATGATCAATGCAGGTTCTATGTTTGATAGAAAGGGTTTTATTTGTATTGTTAATATTATTATCATAGATGTTAAAAATCAGTGCCATCTTGCATCAAATCAAACCTAAACGGGCTTGTAAAAACCTAGTGGTTGTCCTTGTGATTGACGTTTAACTCTGAGTAACCATGTCCAGCTAAGCGAAAATGATTTCGCAGTGTATTCCACCGAGCTATAGTGTTAATGATATTACTTATGTAAATATTAATTAGTTATTTCCAAAGTGGAGAACAGAAAAACGGGAATGAAAGTGCTTTGACTGATAACAGGAGGTGACACATAAAAACAAAAACACACATTTAATGTTACAATTTCTACATTTCAAATGTTCAAATGTATATCAATCTATTTTGCGCTGGGTTAAAGAGTGACATGAAGACAAATTGTAAACAACATGGCCTATGTAACGGAGAGTCTAACCTTATGTGACCTGCCGTAACGCTACACCGCTCTCTCTAATTGAGATCCTCACAAAGATGGCCAAAGCAACGGTTTATTCAGTATTTTCAGTATTTAAAAAAATAATAATTATTATAATTAAATGTTGATGAAATTTGAACCATCTGAAAATAATGTATAATTGAACATAACGAATTTACAGACAAATAAACAAATAGTTTTCCTGGGGCTCATGTTCAGGTGTACCAGACGCCAAAAAGAGAGCAAATATTATAATTGACTACATTTTAATTGACTGCTGTAAAATAGCTGATACAAGAGTAAAACAATATAAAACGTTTTTATTGTGAGAAAAAGCGCATTTTTAAAAAATATTAAATATTTTAAAATTTAAATAAATATTTCTGTCCAATGAATAAATAAAATGCAAAATAAATAACTTTAACACCCACCCACACACACACACACACAGGCCTATATATATATATATATATATTTTTTTTTTTTTTTTTTTTTT
>NW_015542737.1:21174-64766 GCF_001515605.1 Sinocyclocheilus anshuiensis
ATATTTTATTACTAATATTATAATATCAATATAGCGAGTAAAAAAAAAAGAGACTTGAAACCACACATAAAGCTGACAAAATCCTGACTAACTTAGCTGAATCTAGAAATATAAATAAATTATGGCTTTCAAAAGTCAGCTTCAAACATACATTACTGACCGCCACTGCTGAACCCACACTGTAGTTCAGTAATATCAACATATTGATGTTCATAGATCATGGTTTGAGGAGTGCTATAGCTGTATGTAACTGTCATTATGTAACATGTTATATGTAAACATGTTTGCAATGTATACATTTAAACTCGCCATTGGAGAAAGAAGAGGACGGAAAGGATGAAGAAAAAAGTGGCAGGCGCTCATTTAGAAAACGCTCACTTAAATCTCGTGTTAACAATATTTATTTAAACGTGAAAACTGTTGTTTTAATATCTCTATTAAGAATAAATAGTTATACATCATACCTCGATTGAAATCATTTCCATTAGCTTATAAATGTTGGCTAATAAGCTATAAAGTTTTAACTTGTCTTTTATTCAGGCCTGTCACGCGCCATGCAGAGAGGACGGAATGTAGTTTTAAAACTATTATTTTAACAAATACTTTTTTTTTTGTTAATGATGAAAATGCATTAATGTCGATACTTTTGTGTACGTTTGTCTCTGATGAAGTGGGGAAAAACAAGAAACCGTTACACATAACGAATTAGCCAGTGGTTCAAGGTTCACGATAATTTACTGACGTTTTACGCACAAGAAAAAATATTGTTTGAAGAAATGTGCCGTATAGATTCACTTTTAACTTTAAGTTTCGAGAAACCAGGCAGTAGTCATGACGTTAACTATGTAAATAAACGGAGACATTCACTGATCCTTTAGCAATTTCATATAATAGATTTTGGCCTTTAACTGAAACGACCCACATCTAATAATTGAATTTATTATGACTAGTTTACATTGCAAATGGTCCATATACATGAACTGAGAACTTAATAAATTAGACACACAGGTGTGACGCATGGCAACCTGCTTATTTATTGTTTTGCTGATGGACATTCTGCTTTATGTTAAAAATTTGTTACAGAGAGGTATAAAGTTTGTCAGTGTGCCAAATTGATCATGTTTCTAAATAGGTTTGTAAGCAATCGAAAAACAAATGAACAACACAAAATAAATTTAATTTAATTAAGACTTTTCTTCAGGAGCATCACACTGTATATAATTCTTCTTAAAGCAGAGCTCAGGCCTTTTCTCTCTTCCTTTTTCTGTCTGCCTGGCTGTTCAGACCACCCCTCTCTTATAGTATGTTTATGTGGAAGTCTATGTACAGTTGAGCTTCCTGTTACAAAACCGAGACTTTCATGTCATGAGGAGTGGACGTAGACACAGCCTTTCTCACGACAAATGTATAAGCTTACTTTGCGCAAGCAGGAATAGCTGTCACTTCTGGCCTATAGACACAAACAAAAAGCCTAATTCCTGGAGGAAATCCAAGCTGGCACCGCCTATTCAGGACAAACATGACCGAGCCATTGAAAACCTCCCCTGCTAAACACTTTCCCTTCTATATACGATCACTTTGAATGAGTGTTTTTCACTCATGGGAGTCATTTTGTTAGCGTGAGTCACACAAGTGGAGTTGAGTGTGAATTACGAAGTACAGTCATGCTACCGCAAACACCATAAACACTTAATTCCACTTTCAACATGAGCCACATGATGTTTTGCTAGATCTAAATAATTTTGATATTCCAGTATTACACTATTATGAGCTTCTGGGAAATGGCTGGTTAAATCTCTCTTCAAAGTACACATTAAGAGTATTCAGTAAAATTATTTCAGTAATTATTGTAAAGAAGGTTATGAATAGAAAAATACGCCACTTACGGGTAGCTTTTTTGTTTTCCTATTTTCTATAATGGTTCATTGATGGTGGTAGGTGGATTTCACACACACACACACACACATACACACACACCTACAGATGGACGTCAGATTTGAGTCACTAATTGAAGTCTAATGATGCAAGTCAGTTACTTACTAAAACTCGGTTCAGAAGGTGCACTTTGTATTATTCAGCCCTGAGAACGCTGCTAAAAAAAGGTGCAGCTCCTGTTTTTGAAAAGCATTACTGGGCTGCGGCCTACTTTTTTATTCAGACCCCTCCAGTTTAGGGAAATTTTCAATTTTCCTGCACATATAAACCTAGAGTCACACCTCTACGACTTTGATCTTCAAACACAGCGGTTCTCTGCCTGAGGGCAGCAGCAGGGCCAAAGATGCTCTCAGAGTTTGGTTTTATAAGGACTTAATGACTTAATGGAACAGAACCCCGCTTGTTCTCCACCTTTATGTTGTATTTGTCATGGAAACCGGCATAAGGTTTGGAGTTACCTGTTTATTTCAGCATTTTTATCAGATTTAAAGAGGAGAAGGTAATTGGACTTGACTTGCTGCTCTCACCAAATAAAAAAAACATCAACTCTGCAAAACTCAAAAACACGTGAGATACTAAAACATAGAGGAGGAAAAGTATGCATTTTATGTCAAAATGAATCTGTTTTAGCACTTAATTCAATCGGTTAATGGAGACAGTCAAAGTCTTCTGAAAACTCGTACTTTCGATAAGCTGTATCTGAGACTCCCCACATCTCTCTCCTGCTGTTATTCTTGCATATAACGAAACTTAGAGCAGGCAAACGCCATTCAGGAGAATTCACACGAGCTGACAGAAATGAGTGTTGATGGCTCTTTTCAAAATATCAAGGTGCGTACAGATACCCTCTCTTACGTCGCAGATAAGCTTCTTCCCAGCTGTCTCTTTCGTACTTTTCTCATTGAGCACCTTTGACTAAATCTTAAAAGCAAACGTGAAAGCAAAAAACCCTGTTGCTCCGAGGATTCGGTTTGATATTCCTGCACATATCTAATATCTTACAAGTTTTTGACTTTGCCCACATCAAGAGTTTACAAGTGGCCCTCCACAGGTTATTAAAACACCAGGAACGGTTGAAGATGAACATCAAAACAGTAGCAGTCTGTGCGGAATGGATTCCTGTGCCGTAAGTTGCAGAACTGATCCTTTTTTTTATTTTCACTGTCTGGTCGTCACATGAGGAGGCCGTGCGCCCGTGGAGTTCTCTGAATACTACAAAAACATCTCTGTCTCATGCAAATATTAGTCCAATTTGATACCGTCGCTTCAAAACAATGCTCAAGGCACTGAGAAAGAAAGCATATCTCTGACTTATCGTCATTATGCTGAACTGACTTGTATTCTTTCAATGGCATTGTTCATATTTATCAATGTATGTCTTACCCCATGAGGTGCATGTGGGATCGCTCCATCGATGTCGTCAGCTCCAAGCTATTGGGTTTGGGCGGCTTGTTCATTGCTCAGGCTAGTGGACTGGAAGGAGCTAATTTGATTGACTCTGAACATCAAGTTTCCATGCTGGAGGTCCAGGGTCCCCTGACAGTCTTGACGATCATGGTCAGTGAGCTCATCAGTGGCTAGTCAGGTAGCACCTGACATACTTCAATGTTTCGAACAACAATACACGCTAACGTTAGCTAATGCCCAAAGTGATGGTGATTTGAATTAATGGAGCAGATTTAAATTTATGTGTGCAAATATGTATCGTAATGACAGTTCTGATCCTAATGATTCCCTCGTGACCTCAGCTCAAACAAAGTCAATGTATTTGGACGTGTTATTTTAGAAGAACATAAATTATGTTGCTATTCACCAGAAAGAACATTATGTTCATAACAGTCATCTCATTGCTAAATTGGCAGCATAACGTGATAAAAACCTGAAGCGAATCCCCCACGCATCTAATTTACATTTTGAACAGAACAGAAATTATATTCCAGCAACAATAAACATGTTCTCTATAACTGTCGATCTGACTAAAATACATTTAATAGGACTTTTTTCCTTCATGGAAATTTTTTTTTAACAAGATTCTGTCTCCTTAAAATACCCAATATGTCTTGTAGCTGTTGCTCACAATATATAAAGAGCTGTTACGCTCATGGGGGCCCAGGTTCAAGTCTGGCACAGGTCATGTCACAGCCTTCTTTCTTATTTAATTTCCTGTTGCTTTTTACTGTCCATTAAATAAATTAAACGAGATAAATAAAAACAATTTATTTATATTCATGAAATTAAATCTATGTAATATTTAATTATAAGTATATAAATATTTATTTAAAATATACATTTTATATATTAAATACTATAATATGTAAGATATTTATATATTAAAAACTAAATATATTTAATATTAATATTTATTTACATGTAATTTAATAAAAAATAGCAAAAATGATGTGAAATGTTTTCAGCTAGAACAGCTAGAAAATTACAATAACATAATGCATGTTTGCATCTGTTGGCATTTACCTTGTTAAATGTTTTATTGCATAATACATGTAATTATTTTCTAATACTTGCAATAAATCTAATGTATGTAGGTTTATCTAAAAGCATTCATATTAATGCATTAAAATTTTAAGTTCTGTCATCATTTACTCAACCTCCCCGTCGTTCCAAACCAGTATGAATTTCTTTATTCTGTGAAACACAAAAGACTATATCTTGAAAAAAAAAAAAAATGTCTTGGTGTTTTTTTGTGCATGCTCCATACAATTAAAGTCAGTGGGATTCAAGTTTGGACATGTGGGTGAGAAAATAATGACAGAATTTTCATTTTTGGGTGAACTGTCCCTTTAATTGTCACAATTTAACATCAGTAGAGACTGGGTTGACTGAGTCATCTACACTCACACGCATAGGTGATGTCATTCCTGATCTTATGCACAGGTGTCATCTTAACACTCCCGCTTTTTCTACACGTCAGCCACATGCATCTCCCTCTTTGCATCTGACATACATTCTTTCGCTGCTCTCAAGCAGCTACGGTGATAATGAGTATATTGATTTCTTGACAAATCACAAGTGGCAAAAACAACGAGAAACACTGCCCATCCCCAAACTCCTGACAGTCATATTTATGGTGAGAAGGACACGGTCGGCTCGCTCATTCTGACAGAGGTGTTCTTATTTGAGGCGGCACATCTCATCATCACACGAGCGCTCGTGAGGCAGAGGACGACTTCATAAACTTGGAGAGCCGAACCCACTACTCCACAAATTGGTGTTGTGTAGCGACATCCCTCCCGTCTATTGGCTGTCTGGTCTCTGGGATGCGGCCCTTAAGGAGGTGTTGAAAAGTAAACAGCGCCTAGCTGGAAGGGAAACGAGTGCATTTACTTCCCACCTCGTGCATAGCTTGCGTGGGAAGTCTGAGCGAAGACGGTCCCCAGTGGGCTTGCTGACGAACTGGGGGATTCTGCTAGGCCCCCATCCTTCTAGCACTCGACAAATAAATGGGAAACACTGTTGACAGCTGTTCACAATGATGCCGAAGAGAGGGAATTGCATTAAAAGAGTGGCACTCCTGACAGATATTGCCCTGTCGTACAAAAAAAAGCACATAAAACAAAGGGCAGGAAAGCTATTTGAAGGTGCAGCAAGCAACAAGCTGTGTTTTTAATGCCGAATTTGGTGCCGCACAAATCCCTCCTCCCCGTCCACAAAGCGCTGTGGTGGCACTTCACAAAATAAAACAAGCAAGCACATTTAGAGAGCACATTCTGTGCCAGGGGTTTGATAAGAGGGGACTAATTGCTGCAAACCGAAGAACAGTGCAGCTTGTCAGCATGGCGTATAGCTGGAGGTAGGGTCCATCCTGAGTCAGTATGGGTGTGTTAGATATTCTGTATTTAATTGAAGGGCCCACGGTGGGTGAAGCGTATAGCTGGAGGAAGGGTCCATCCTGAGTCAGTATGGGTGTGTTAGATATTCTGTATTTAATTGAAGGGCCCACGGTGGGTGAAGCTAAGGGGAATTATTAAGCTTTAACCAGGGGCCTTCTGGGAAAAGGGCCCTAATCAGGAAACTGGGGAGCGAGTGGAAGCTGATGAGAATTATGACGATTATGACATGTTAGCACATGTCTGTAGGACAAGTGGACAGACAATGAGTTAATCAAGGGCTAGATTAAATGGCTCCCATGCTGTCAGCAAGCTACTGCCAGCCTCCCGTGTCAACGACTTCTTATTAGGGTCAGCATCTACCTTAATGACTTATGGACGTGCATATACGTATATATATATATATATATATATATATACTATATATATATAATGTATGTATATATGTGTGTGTGCGTGCGCGCTTGAATTATTCATTGCTTTGTGCCTCATCAACAATTCACATCCATCATATGCTAACACTTCTCTATGTGCAAAACAGTGATCTTGAGTCAAAGGCATAGTTCAGACAAAAATGAAAACTGTGTCATCATTTACTTACCCTTATGTCGTTCCAAACCCGCATGAATTTCTTTAATCTGCAGAACACACACAAAAAAATAGAAAAAAGTCTCAATCTTTGTATGAACAAAAAACATTCTTGAAAAATCTTCTGCTTTTGTGTTTAAACTTGAGGGTGAGTATATGGCCCAACTTTAATTTTTGGCTGAACTATCCCTTTAAGTGTGAATTGCACTAGTACTTTTGATCATTGAAGGTCACTCTTCACTTTACAGTGTGTACTACCATGTACTGTATGTGCTGTTCTGCAATTCTTCTCAGTTTTGTAAAACTATATGGACCAGCTAAACCCCTCATTACTAGTTTTATGCCCTGTCATGCACTGATTAGGTCATGCTTTTTATCAGAAGAGAGTGTTTAGCTTTAGGTTGTGTATTTCTGTAATTTTATGTAATTTGTTGACAGTTTTATAGAGCCTTCGTTATATATGATGATATTAGCTGTGCTATGCTAATCAGTCAACGATGATTTCTATAAATATCAATTTTTAGCAATTGAAAACACTTTTCACTGCTTCAGTTTTCTTTTTTTTTTTCATCAGATAGCCCTTATTCAAATGTCTCTCTTTCCTTTTTGCATTTACAACATTCATAAACTGTCGTTTAGTTTGATTGTTTAATCTGTAACTCAAATACTTACAGGGCTTGACTGGTATCAATCTTAATGGCATATTTTCCTGGAGAAATAATGAAGAGACAAATAAAAGTTACAAATATGTGGAAACAGTCAATTTTTTGCCAATACAAGCATGCAAGCATTATAGTAAGCTGAGCTACGCTAACCAGTTATTCAGTTATGATTTCCATGCAATTCAGTTGATTTTTATAATCCCTGAATTACCTTTTCAGTGGAACTAACCGGAATATATCAATTGCAAACATGTTTACCATGTTTTGTTCTTCAATGTCTGCGCATTCAGTTTTCTGAATGTCTCTTCATTAGCCAGGCTCATGTGTTTCTTAGCGTCAAGCTAATTGATTGAACCTCTCATATGTTAATACTCCATTGGAGGGAACAATACCCTTTGCGCTCAAATTTACTCTTTTTTCACCCTATCACTAATAAAGCCAACCTCCCTGCTGATGGAAAATTGTCAGTTTACCTCAAGCTACAGGGGGCTTAGCAATCAGGCCTTAAAAAAGCACTGACAGGTTAACCTGCTGTGCACAGGGGTCTCCAGGGACAGGCCTCCACTGCAGTTTTACATGCAACGTTTCTGTTTGCCAACCAGAGACTCACCACATAATAGAGTTGTTACCAGCCACTTGAGTTTAACCTTTGCAGACCCTAGGAAAAATGGACATGCTCTAAACTGCTGCATGCTCTTTCTAGTTCGAACCTACTTTGTTTAGTTATGCTAGTACTATTTTGTTAAGCATTGACATGAAATGCCACACGTGCATCTCAGTTTCAGGAACCCGTGAAAGAATCGAATCATAACATAGTAGATTAATCATCTCATTGTGCTTCAAATGGAGATTTTAAACATTCTACAATGACACTGATAACTTCTATAACCAAAACACGACTGTTATATGTGTAGAATGCCAGGCTTAAACACTTCCTGTGCTATAATCTACAACCCTTTACACATTATCTTACAACTGCATCCATTTTGCCATGGTCATGTCTTAGTAATGGGCTTTTAGTGGGACAGTTTAGGGTTTTCACAGCGTTTGAAGACAGTCTACAACAATAGACAGCACATTCGCATGCTTGTTCAAGGTGAAGCGACTGGAACACAGCACTCAGAGAGGGCTCTTCATTGTTCGCTCTCTAACAACCCATTGTGGGCCACAGAAAATGTAAAACACCTTCCATAGTTATCCATCAACGATTTTATCATTACGTCTATAAAACATTAAGTTCCTTTGTGAGACATTCATGCCTTATTCTGTATTTCACCCAGCCTGGTGTGTATTGTAATATGCTTTTCCACGCTCAGCCACGAGTTTTCCTAATGATAATCATTGAGCATTACTAACGACTAGCCATTAGAGCCATAACCACAGAGCGTTCCAAACTCCTCCTGTGTAGCACAATGGATCTGCATCTATCTGGGATCTATCCGGGAGATAGTGGCAGAATTAACATTTATTGTTTTTGATAGACTTTTTAGCAACAGAAGTGTGTGCTTTTATCAGACGTTCGCAGATCTTAACAGATTTGACAGGCATTCGATATCTGGATGCCTCCTTAAATCTCTGGCGATAATGTTTGATGGTGTCGGTGTATATTTACTTTTCCCTCTTTGACAGAAATATATTCTACTTTCATGCATCAGATACCCCTCGTTTAATGTCTAGCTTCCTTTTTTCCAGTTACAACATTTACAAAATTACATGTTTAGCATCACTGTTAAATCTACAACCTAAAAATTCACTGGGTAACAGATTGACTAATGTCAATAGTAACTGCATCTTTTTGTAGAAAAATATACTCTTACAGTCAGACAGGAGATAAATCATAAAATGTATATTTATAATATAAACTTATTAAAAAAGGTCACAAATCAAAATATTGTTAATAGTTATACATATCCAAAAACATTCAAATCAAACTGTTTGCAAATACAAAATGCATTTTCATCTATTTCTAGATTTGCAAGAGTTGAAAGGGTTTTTCACTCAAAAATGAAAATTCGGTCTTCATTTACTCATAGTTCCAAGCCTCTATGAATGTTTTCTATTGTGAAACATGAAAGAAGATATTTTGATAAACGTCTCAGTGTTTTTTAATCATACAATGAAAGCATACAATAGTAACCAAAACTGTTTTGTTACCAATATTCTTTAAAGTATCTTCTTTTGTATTCCCCTGGAAAAAAAGAAAGCCATAAAGGTTTGGAATAACAAAATTTTTTATTTTTGGGTAAACTGTACCTTTAATATGATTATTATTCTACTTAAACCATCCTTGAATCTAATATCAAACATTCCTCATGACCTCTCCAAAAAAAGACAGAGATCGCATAAGCAATGAGCCATTTTAACACTTTAGTGCGAAGCAAAGTACGGACAACTGGCTAATAAACACCTTCTCTTCCCTACCATGTTGATCCAGTTGTTGATAGTGATTCCAAGGAATGTCTCCCCTGAGTGCAATTGTCTGTCACTTAATTAGCTTAAGTTTAGCACCACATGTTCCTCAGGTGTGTGTGTGTGTGTGTGTGTGCATTTGTTCTGGTGTGTAAGCGTCTTTGTAAGTAGGTGTTTGTACACACAGAACTTGTTCATTGTTTATTTTTTAGCATGTGGATGTTTTCGTTTATGTGTAATAGGCTGAGGAGTTTACCCCTGATAGTGTTTTTATTCTGTTGTCGGTGGAATGAATAGCACCTTAAACTAAACGCTGTGCTGTTATTGTTGCTTTTCGTATTTAAGAACATAAAAACTATTTTTATCAGCATCAGGCGGCCTTTATAGAGAATACATTGCAGCTAATGGTTGGATAACAATGCGTACATATACATTGCAAACAGAAATTAACCACAGTGTCAGATGATGTACGTTCTACTGTTCAAGTAAATTGATTTGAAACTCTTTAGATTGGACTTCAATTTTGTCGACTTTAACCTGATGCTGTGCAGGGATATTCATTGCATCCTTTTAGTAAATTCATTTAATTATCCCAGTCTTCCTGGGGTGCCTGCTAGAATCCCTGCATGAATGTAGCTTCCTCGCTCTGAAAAATATAAACGTTGTCAGACGTGACCAAGCCATATTTCCAAGCTTCTCAATTCAGTCACTTACTGTTAACATATATACAGCGAAAAACATGCGGTAAAAATAGCAGAAACATGTTGCAATAGGTAGAATGCCTTTTCATTTCTTTTTAATTTTGTGTACCATTGTTGGCAATTGGTCAAACGTGTATTTATGAAAGTAGTTTTTTTTCTGTTTTATTCTTCGTCCCTCCCTACTCTCTTTTCATCTTCGCTTTGGCTTCCCTGAGGAGCTCACTTGAAAAATGCGGCTCATTTCATTGTGTGCGAGTGTGCGTTTCCCCCGTTTCTCATCTCCTCTCAGGTGGTGGTGAAAATGGCGGCCTATGGCTGGTCCTGTTTGGCTGGGCCGCCGCTAACAAAAGCCAGTGTAATATAGAGGCAGCCACAGAGGCCATGGGCCAGACGGGGAGCCCAAGCTGTGCCTCTGAAAGGGCCTGAGCCCGGCTGGTGTGGCGGCTTAAACATACTCCAAATTCAAACCCCCGGAAAAAGAGAGGGAGAAAGAGAGAATGAAGGCTGAAGAGAGAGAGAGAGACAAAAAAGCGGGCGAGAAAAAGAAGGCGACTGTTGTTTGATATCCCACATTAGCTGGTGGTTTCTGCGGCTGGTGCGCGGGCGTAAATGTGGCTGGGGTGGCTGCCGCACAGATATCAAAGGGGGCCGACGGCGTCTGGCTGTGCTAGCGGCGGCTGCTGCAGGTGGCCCCTGGATTCAACCCTCACCACGGGGAGGCAGCTCAGCCCAGAGAGAGATAGAGAAAGAGAGTGAGGGAGAAGGCAAATACAGGCTTGAAAAGAAAACAAGAGATTGAGAGAAGCTGTGGTCCGGAGGTTGGGCTGGGAGGTGGATGGTAAGAGAATTAAATTACTGGGCCCCTCATGCCCTGATCTGCTGGGCCACAAAAGAACCCCGAAAAACCAGGAGCCACAAAGGAGAACTCAAAAATTAAGATGAAGGCGCTAACATTTTTATACTTTGTACTATTCAACACTTTATACTGCTCACACAACGTCTAGATTTTGATTGTCACGGATAAGACTCTGGCACAGTTACTCCTGGTTATGGTGAGCTATAGATTATGGAAGGAATTGTGAGGAATAATTAATTATTTAACAAAACTAGAAACAACAAAACCACAGCAGGGGGCAATGCAGTGCACCAGAGAGAAGGACCGTTCTTATGTTAAGTGAGATTATTCTGCCTTGCTGAAATATGGTATGAAAATACCATATGAAAATGGCTGACGCTTCCAGATGCTTGATGCATACTGAATACACTGTGCTAAGATGCTGATGATATGCCTTTCCAAAGAGAGAGAAAAAAAGAGTTTTATAAATTCTGAGCATATTAATATGTCTTATGAATTTAATTTAGTGGCTTAATAACTTAATTAACATAATTTATATATTAATCCTAATATTGTGAATTTGAAAAGCTGCTGTTTAATTCACCCAAAAAATGAAAATTCTGTAATTATTTACTTACCTTCATGCCACTGACAAATTAAAATATTTTGAAGAATGTTTCATATTATAAAACTCAAAAACAACATTTTCCATTTACTTTTTTTAAATATATATTTTTTGATGTCCCCCAGAAAAATTAAAGTCATACAAGTTTGAAACAACAACTACGGATGACTAAATAATGAAAATTTCTTTCTTTCTTTTTTTTTTTTTTTTTGGAGACCTATACCTTGAATTTATTAGTTTTACTGAAAGTACTGAGATTTATCAGCTGATTTTATCTGAATAGGACTCAAGCCAGATTATTATTTTTTTGGCCACATTACCATGTCTCTGAAAAAGGTTGTTAATTAGGGCCATTTATGTTAATTGTGTGTTGAAACCTAATGTCATACCAATCATACATGCTCTTCCATCACAGCTGCGTTCTCCTCAAAAGGCTGAATAACAGATACTGTAAAATTTCGTCTGCAAATATTTATAAAGTCTCACATCACAGCTTAGAATTCGGGCAGAGACATATTTTCCTAATATATCCAAATATTTCCACAGTGCGCAACATCGAGTCTATTGATTTGTGGCTGGGTTGAATCTAAAAATGTAAGAATTGTTGGCCACATTTCCAAATCATTCCTCACTCACATACTACATTTTTGTCTCTTCTCTCTTTGCTTAGTCTGCAATTTATGGTCCTTTTTAAAGGTTTGGTAAATCGTAATTGTTTGACATTACTTTTTGTCACGTTTTAATTATGTATTAATTGGTAAAGTCTCTTTTAAGCCTAAAATGAAAGAAGTTGCATTGCATTTGTATACTTTTTTTTCTCTGGTTTGCATCATTATAAGCCACCAGCAGATGGGTCTCATTATCAAGGGTCGCACAAAATCCTGATTAGATTATCAAAAGGTGACAATTGTTCTTTATATAGTGCCAAAGATATTTAGTCTAGATCATACAGATGCTCCAGTTGACACGTTTGCGCTGGGAATGTTTTAGCTAATTGTGCAGCCAATAGTTTATTCAAACAGGGTTTTGCGAATTAGATTAAAACCGTCGTTTTAAATAATGCTGTTGAATATCACAAAATAGCAGAAATATCCTGATTCGTCTCACCATTTTGTTTGATAAAATAACCATCAGGTCAATCCTTCACATGCTAACAGACTCAAATTGAGTTTTACGGTTGCACGCTCATTGCAGGCTGTAATACCTGGCTCTCTGCATTAACCTTTTACGGTGATATTTAATTAAAGGTTTAAAGGGCACCCAACACCTGCACCATGCTCTGAATGCAGCCTCCGCCACTAAGTGATGGCACGACGGAGGAGTGTGGCAATTAGCATGACCTTAAAACCGGCACAGACGCTCTCTTGCCCATGCTGTGCAGAGCCTTGCCTGCCCCATGGCATGCTGGGGTGATCGAGATGGCCCCCAAGCTGACACACTCCCCTGCAGCAGTGAGTGGAACCAGCCCAGGGGTCACTAGGGCAGCTTAGGGTCTCTGGGAGGAGGTGGGAGAGCCCTAGACTTAAAATTAACACCACTTGAATTCATCTGTGAGGTAAATCTAGCAGTGAGGGTCATGTAGGTCTATCACAGTTGATAAATGTTGTCTTAAGTTGGCAATGAGAGGCCAAATCAGGTTAGTTTGGGCTCAGCTTTAGTTCAGTGTAGCCAAGAGGATGAATTTATTTAAAAAAAATAACATTCTGTCATCATTTACTCACCCTCATGATGTTTTAAACCTGTATGACTTTAGTTCTATTGTGGAAAACAAATAAATATTTTTTGCCAATGCAATAAAAGTGAATAGTCCAGTTTTTTTTTGTTTTTTTACCTTATTGGCTATCACCTTATTGAAAACCAATGAGACATTCCTCAGAATATCTTTTTTTTTCCACAGAGGAAAGAAAGTCTGGAATGACAATGGGAGGGTGAGTATATGATGACAGAATTTTCATTTTTGGGTGAACTATCCCTTTATTTCAGGCAGCTGTGAATTGAATTCACAGCTTGAAAAAAGATTTCCAAGAAATGTATGTGCAAATTTGACAGTCACTGAATCGTAGTGCATAAATGAAGTGGAATGTACCGCTACTGCTGGTTTGATGTTCATGCAAAAGCATCCCCCTCAGACACACTCACACACAACTGCCCCCACCCTCCACTGCAACCCCCTGCCAGGTCAGGAGCTCTGGTAGACCCTGGGCTTGCCCAGCCAGGGGATCATGCTGTGCTAATATTTCTGTTAGCTTGAATGGTTCACTGACATGTTGTTTATTTGGATTAGCAAGTTGTTTTCATCAAAATCAATACGTGGCGCAGGAATGGGAAAGCAATGATTGAAATGCAAGGCTTAGCATCGGGCTAACACACCAATCTGTCTTGGCATGAAGAGGATGTGTTGACATTGGTGTGGTGGAGCGGATAGTCTAAGAGCAGGTGAAGGCGAATGGAGAGAGAAAGAAGACGGTTTGCTGCTCTTTCAAGCAGACATCGCATCTGCGAAAGATAGATGTCTATATAACTCATAGATCTAGACTAAATATATAGATATAGATATAGATATAGATATAGATATATGTGACTGATTCAAACCGCTAACTCACAAGTTCAAATCTTTTTCACTGACTCTTAAAAAAAAGTATTGGTTCATAAGAGTCATTTGTTTATTTTTGTGTGCAAACACTGGTGCAAAAGATTAAATGAACTAATACCATCTCACAAGATGATATCTGATGAAACTGCATATGGATGCACAAGTTTTCCCAACTGTCACCAAAGTGACTTTTCAGTTATTGTTGTAAATGTTTATTTTTTGTCATATTTACAACCATTTGTGTCACACTCTAACGCCTTAACACTAGTCCAACAACATTTGTATTCTAGCACTGCACAGATTTTAGGATTTCAATCAGATTCAATTAAAGTTGGGCTGAAATCTACTTTTTTCATGCGTAGTGAAACTCTGGATACCAGAACACCACACATATTACAATTCAATGTTGCAATGTAGGAACGCAAAACCCTCTGTCCCAGAGGGGCAGGCCTGTTCGGCTAATCAGTTCGATACAAATTAAAACACTCACCAAAATGACACACACTTTGATCCGTGCTGGTTGTGGGCATGTACGCCAAAAATGAGAAAGAAAAGGAAATGCATGGCAGAATGCAGTAAGTATTGTTTTAGAATAAACATGAAGGCGAAACAGCTTTCCGCGGATCACTTATCGTTTCACAGCACCTTGGGACAAGCTAATGAAATATCATCAGAGCTAAATGGAAGCTAAGTGGAGGGGAAAGAGTTGAATATTCACATTCATTTGGATGACAGCTGGGGGAACCCAGTCATTCATCACACATTGATATTCATTGCATTCTGTAACCCTCTTCTCCCCTCTTTCCTCCTCTGCCTTGACGATCAACAGCCTTAGCACCTTTTGTTTTGATTTAATTAAAGGTGCGATTGCCAGGGTGAAAACTTCATTTGCACACATGCAGAGGGAAAAAAGAAATACGAAGGGTCATATGGAGAAAAGAAAGAACAATTAAGCCTAGTTCAAACTAACAAAGATTTGCAAGGGCACAGAGGTCAGTGACAAACAGGTCATGGACTCCATTTAAAATGGAGAAAATATAGTTTAAAATGTGTGTCAGGCTCATAGAAATGTAGGCCTATTCTTTGTATTCATTTTGGTTTCATATGGTTTTGAGTTCATTTTTCGGTGCAAGAAAAAAATCCATTTAACGACTATTTAAAAACAGCTTAATTTTAAAATTAACATTTCATCATTTAAAACTATTATGTAAAAAATTAGCAAAATGTATAATGTACATTACAAATTGTATATCATCAATTAATAATAGAATTTAAATTTCTTCCCTCATTGGGGAGTTGCACAACATGACATTTTATAACCAGAGCTCCTTTAATGAGGCTTTTTTTCTATATTATGATAGCAGGATAGTAGTATCACCCTGACATTTGGACTTTATGTCCACCAAAAAATATCAAAATGGTTTTTATTTAAGAAAATGTAAAAACGATCATCGCAGAAGAGGTGTATTTTAGCCATTACGAAAATGCATTTTTAATTAATGAATAGCTAAGACAAAAAGAATATTAGTGTCACGCCACTGACCCAGAACACAAAGAACATCAACTTGGGTCCCTGGTTAGAAAAAAAAAAAACAGTAACCCTGGTCCTGCAGTGGTGCTTGAATTCAGAAGCACTCTCCATGTACGACAAAGGTGCAGCAGGTAGGGAATAATGAGTTGATTTGAGATTCAGTCCTGGTTGTCCTCTCTGCTCAGGCCCCCAGGCTTCACTCTCTCTCTCCCCCTCATCTACGCTAGCTGTGCTGTAGGACAGGCTTATCTTGAGAGGGACCTCTGTGTAGCCAAAGGCTCCTGGCCTGCCCTGATTAAAGGAATGCTGCTTTTTACCCATGCTGAGGCTAGATTAATGCTGAGATGCTTTAAGCCTGCCTATATGAATTTCAATATTTCCATATCTTAGTTCTCGCCTTGTTGCACTGTTAGATCATTATTAGGGGAGCTGGCCCTACTCAAGCTGTGTGCCATTAAGCAAATGAAGCTGGCCTGGTGAGGATGAGTGGCGTCTTGTTCTCTTTTCTTTTTTAACAGGGCACTAAAGAGCTCACCGGTGCTTCTTTCTTCTGATGACCTGCAGATGTGGCATCCCTCTCTAGAATAGCAGACGTATTTTTATGCTTTCCCATGAGTCATTCTGTTTAACGTTTAGCTGTGGCTATACCCAATAAACTGCATACTCAATCTAGGCAGCTTTTTTGAGGGTTATTCTGGAAAGAGACAGAGACAAGTACAGTCCAACTCAAAAAATGCACTTGCAAAATGAGAACGTCGACTCAGTTCTTATGTTAACAAAGTCAACAGCTTGATTGGAATGACAATTGTACTAATCAAATACAAGGTCACACATTTGTTAAACATACAAAATAGTCAAACCTTTTCCAAATGGACTTTGTGTGCATATGTGGTTCAGTTGTTCAGACTACAAGCACTACATGGTGGTAAAACTGCCCAAAGATTGCTTTCAAATGTTGAATAACAGGTTCGGAACAACAAACTAGTGGTTTAGGCCAATTTACATCTAGTATTAACATCCATCTTGAGTGATCCAATCTCAAGTGGTCAGTGCTAACTACAGGTGTAAACGGGGTCCAAAACATTCGTAATCAGAGTGAAGGACCACCTACTCATCAACCCTAAGAAGGATAATAATCATAATATTTATTTAATAATTTTTTGACTACAACATTTGGAAAACTTCGTGGAACATTCTGGTTATGTCTGGCATCTACGTGTAGAGATCATTAGCTTTGGATAAAAGCATTTGCTAAATGATAAAAATGCTAATTGAACTGAGCTGAGCTGTTAGATTAAAATAACAATGAGTATTCCACCCAAAACTTTAAATTTGTGGTGAGATGAAAATGTAAGTATATGTGGGAGCAATAGAAAGTGAGATACAACTCCTGATGCAATATCTGATTGACCTGGATTTTAACCTATGACAGTACTGCCACAGGCCTTTTCCATTACTCGGCTAATGTATCCACACCAAATCCTCGAAAGATATGCTGTGGAATTCATAGGTAGCCGAAACCATAAAAAAATAAACATAAACAAAGTTAACGTTCTTGGTAGGAAAATGTAGGCCTATTTACCTGCAGTACAGGTATTTACCTGCAGTTAACATGCAGGTGAGCCTTCTTTGTCGCTTCGTACGTTTATTTCATGAGTTGTAAGTAAAAATCCAGTTCACTTTGTCTTCTGTGACTGTCTCCAAAATGATCGCATTGTACAGTTTTACGAGTGAGAAACTAAAGCTTGCAGAGCGTCAGCGAACAATTCCAAAAATACAGACTGAATCGTGAACCTATTCAGATCATGCGTTAAATGCTATTCGCAATTCGACTCAGAAGAGTGATTCTTTAATGAATCGGGCATCGCCAGTTCTGATTCTAAACAGTAAAAAAAGGGATAATTATTTTGTGGAAAATTATTAACAGGTCGGTCTGTTACTACCCTTTACTATGCTACCCTCAGCAGATGAGGATTTAACAGATAGGATTCTGCTCTTAATTTAGAAATAGCGATCTTAGTAGCCCATGAAGGCATTTACACTATCCACGTTATATCTCAGTTCTGGAGAGATATTAGCTCCCTGAAGAAACCGTTCCTTTGGATCAAATAACATTTGTGGAGCATAAAGCATAAATGTTGGAATAATCAGGGTCTTAACGCCAAGCCAATGACCTTACTTGGCTCTGCTTTGCCCAGTTCCACAAGTTTGAGATTAGCATTGTGGCAAACGTTTGAAATGAGGCAAGCGCAGCTTTTGAAAGTGGATTTGTCAAACTGTGAGTACAATAGAAAGTATTTCAGTATGGAAAGTCTCTGGCTTAAACAAATTATTCATATGAAAGAAATTTCCCCAAAGGCCTGGCAGTAACAAAAGGACTGCCAGATATTGTCTGCCCCAAAATATGTTATTGAGTCTGATCCATTAATTATGTTTATGTAAGTACTCTTTATTGCATTCGTATTAGAATGCATGCTTTTGTCTTTCTTGGTTACCGCATACTTTAGATTGTTCTGTCAAGTGTAAGTTTGCTGTGAAACAAATCTTATCTAGGATTGTGCAAAATTTTCATTGCTGTCTCTGTCTGAACAGCCTAAACGTTGACGTGTGGAAGATTTTCTAGTTAAAATTGCAATTCTACATCCTATTTGCTACCTCAGTTCAAATTCAAGCCATTCTCAATTTAATTCTGATTGGTGCACAACCCTGATGGAGACACCTGTACTTCTGCAGCTGCAGTCTTTGGCCGATGGCCCGACTTGTAGGTTAATTTGGTCTGGCTTCCCACGTCTTAACCAAGTGTGCCATCCAACCTCCCAGCAGTCTAAAGAAAACCTGGACTCAGGTCAAGCCCTTAGCAGTTTAGTAGTGGAAATCTTCACCGCTGCTCTTGACATGTTAAAAAGGCCATTTTCATCTATTGTCCAGAGAAAAGCAGGAGGAAAGGACTCTCTGTAGCTGTAAATAACTGTAAACATCCAGGTAATAGAGGCTCTTTTGTGTTTTCTGGCCATGGTTGTTACCTTGTTATCTCTGGCTTTTATGTTAATAATCAGACAGTCACCATCTATGCCAACTGCGTGGGCTACCTTTTTATATGCGCAATCGCTATTTTGTCGAGCTTTTTGAAAAGGGGGCGAATCTCCAAAAAAAGGGGAGGGGTATCTTTGCCCCTGTTACCTGAGGGGATTTTACCCCACCCTGCCCAATTTTCACCTACCTCTGTTTACTTGAAGTCCTCTCCGTATGTCACAACATTTACATGTCTTTCCTTTTGCTTCAATTTGTATGTGTTAGAAAAGAAAAAAATTGAGGCATGGAAAAAAAAAACCTAATAGAAGAGCAGCCCCCCTGCAACCACAAAAACCCCTCCGCTGGCCAGCCAATGGCCGTTCGCAGCAGAACAAACAGAAATCAAATGGGAGCTATGCTTTTAGCTTTTAATTCTAGCCCCAAAAGTTTCCAGCTGCTTCCATAATTATTACCTTTTAAAGAGTAGGAAAATGGTGGGTTAATTCACACGGTGGCTTTCTCTATCTTTTTGTTTCTTTCTCCCTTACTCCCTGCCTCATTCTCTCCTTCCTCCACTCTCCACCCCAAACCACAACAGGCAAGCTCTACTGTTAAATGAAGGCCTTTTTCAGTTGTAATTTGGTTTGAAAACCCTCTGGCCTGCCCAGATTATTATTAGTCGGGTCTCTGTTTCCTGTCGGTATGAAGGAGGTGCACCTTGTGCACAGGGTGAGGAACAATACGGCCTTGTCCCAGGTTCCTCTGACCCCCTGCGCTGCCTGTCAGTCTGCGATTGTCATGCATGGCCCCCTCTAGAAACAAAAGGCCTCGATGGGCTTTGTGGCCCACCAGGACCCCAGTATTGTTATTGAGTCCCCTGTGAATATTTGCTCTTGAGCCTGTTTCTCTACCTGTAAGACCTTGATGCTGATGGTTTTGTTAATCTGAAGTATAGCACCTAAGTAGGTGATCTAGTTTGAGTTGTGCCACCATGTGGGGTTGATTTACATCAAAATTGATAAAAAGCCACAGTAAAATATGCTGAGTTAATGAAGTTGGCATATGTTTCAACTGGATGCTGTGTATCTGTAATGTCCTGTAATTGTATTAGTTTGCTTACTATATATTAGTGTGTATTTAAGGGGTTTGGGGTCAGTACATGTACATGGGGAGACACAGTCCTGCGGTATTGTTAAAGCTTGGGTGATGGATGGCTGTGGTCGCACATGATCCCAGCCCCTGCTGGAGAGGGCACGGAACAACTCAGCTTCATATTGTCCTTGTTCTGTGAGACAATGGGCCACTTGTGGGTCTGACACTCATCACCTGTTAGTCAGCCTCATTCGTATGAAAATACCACCCTGCCACAGTTCCAGCACTGTAGGTGCTTTTCCCTCCAGGCCTGTATGTTTATTTAGACAATGGTGGCCATCACTAAGTGACACTTGTAATTGAGAGCTTTTCATATCAAGCAGAGGTGGATGTCTTTCAGAGATACAACCGCCTACTGATCTACTGAAGTTCTAGACAAATTGAATGTTACTTGATGAGTTCCACTTATTATTTAATATTGTAGAATATTATAGAATATCATGGTGTAGGTATAGTTCAGCCAAAAATATACCATAACATTAACAAAATAAATACAATAATATATATGTTTATTTTATTAATGCTTTAAAAATGTATTTGAACAACTGTACTTACAAAATGTCATAATATTAATTACAACATTATTATTATTATTATTATTTAACAACAAGTTTAACAATGACAAATTTATAAAAAATAATAATTGTCAGTTTTACAATAACATTGATAATAATAATAATAATTTTATATTTTTTTGACAAATGTATTATTATTATTATTATTTTTATCATTATTATCATTAGTAGTCGTAGTAGTAGTAGTAGTAGTAGTGCATTTGTTTCTGGTCCCTTTATATACATGATTTAAAGCTACCTGGCTTTTTTCATTTCCACAAACACTCACACAAATGACACCACCCTAACTCAAGATAATTTATCTGCTATCAGAAACATTATATTCAAACAAAACATGTTATGCATTATAATTCCTTAATTAATTTTTTGTGAATGTTTTAATTGTGTAAATCTATGCAATAATGATATTTGGTATTATCTCCCAGGTCTCCAAGGTGTCTGAAAGTCTTGCATGCGGCTTTCATAAAATGAAACATCTGCTTGTAATAGTGGTCTTGCTCCAGCGAGGCTGAGGGGAGTTAGGCTAGTGGAGGTGACTGACAGCTTCCCTGGCCCTGTTGTGCCTGGCAGATGTGGAGGTGTCACAGTAGTGATGAATTGTTTACACTCACCTGTCTGCCACGTCCTTCAGCGTCAGGGGGATAAGCCCGGGCGACAGGAAAGGGGTGGCGGCACTGCCAAAGGGTCAACGATATCTTCAGGTGCGTGTATGAACAACTGCGGCAAACGTGTCAAACATGGATGTTCACACAGCAACATTCCCAGGTGTGGGGATTTTCAGCGAGGGCAGGTGTTTGCTGTGTTTAGTATATATGCTTGGAGTGTGTCTGTTTCGTCTCGGTGTTGCCGGTGGGCACTGAATGGCTCGTGTCCTACGGCGTAATTAAATTTTTGTGAGAACGGAAGTGTTTTTGCACAACTTTTCATATTCCTGCTGAGAAAATTAGCATGTTAATGAGCACGTTGTTTACTCAGAAATGTGAGGGAGATTTTTCTTGTATTTCTCTCTTCTCATACAATATTAAAAAAGAAACTGCAAAAAGAGGAAATAAAAAATTCAACTATATTTTATGACAGCTAGCAAGCACGATTTTGAATGGCCCAAACCAGCAGCGTGTTCCTCTACGCCAGAGTGACTAAACGAAGCCGTTATGCTGTCCAGTACAAGCACGCATCCATGAGTAATACAGTAATATGCCAAGACGATAACAGAACAGCACTATTTAGTTTGACTGACAGCTCAATTAAGATGATGTCCGCTTGATTAGAATCTCTCCCAAACCCATATTTACTTGATTCTGGTGTGTCATATCACGACGGCCTGATCGTACGGCGAGCGATGACAACCATCATGTTTTAATTCGCTGCATCACTCCAGAGTCATACGCTATTCCATTTTAACTGCTTCTGCCTGCGCTATTCTCCCATTGTTGATTTATTCATTATTAACAACCGTTCCCCCCTTTCAGATCAATGTTGCAAAGCGGCCCCCTGAAAATGTGGACGGGAGCTCTCTTCAAAGTGGCCATGCTCGAGTATTCAGACATCTGTGCTCAGACGCACAGCAGTATCTGCATTAAATAGCCCCCTTAGTAACAAGCCACAGAAAAGCTATCTGCTCCGTGATACATTCAAACCTCATTGACTGTGAAGGGAGACGCATCAAAACTATTCTGTGTTGCTATGGCAATGGAAACCTCAATAAGTTAATCTTTGCCATTTTTTTCTCCTTTTTTGTGCCCGACTCAGTGGTAGTCAAATGTGTGTGTATGTTTGCACTATTCAGAGTTTCGTCACAAGTCAATGTAGATTGTTCTGTGAACAGGAAAAAGAGGTATAACTGAAGTGGGATTACGTTGAGGATACTTAATGACTGGCTATATGACAATTTAGATCTAAAAACAGATCAAAATACAAACAATCCTTGTGATTTTAAGTCATACAATTGTGTTGGTTTACTTCCGTCCACATGTAACAGTGGACTGCTTCTTGTAGTACTGTAAATAGCATCTTTGAGCAGAATGCACTGTGGGAATACAAATGTGGCCATGTATTTGAGTGAAGAACGGCTGAGTTTGATCAGATGTGCTTCGAGGAAAGTTTCCTTTGATCCGCATGCTACCAGGGTGAACAGAGTGAAGTCGTGAATGGACGTACACTCAGGGAATATCAATGCAGCGCTAGTCGTCTCCGCTTCTGGCTGCCTGCTAGCACGTGCTAATTCACAACGTAGCTCAGAAAATGAGCTATCTGAAAACCTGAGCCTCAAATTTCACATTTCATCCTTTTCAGAATCCTCACCTTTATATTCAAATGCCTTCTGACCGCTGACAGTGATGAGGCTGTGATTTTAAATATCATAACGTACTAATGCGTGGCTCGTGAAAGCTGGGATTTATTGCTTTTCTAATCATTCCGAGTGTTGTTAGCTGTTGTGATGTGTTGCGGCCTCTGTCGAACACAGCTGCGCTAATGTAATTCTGCTGAGATGAAAGGGACCGGCTGGGTAGTGTGGTTTACTGTTGCTGTGAAACATGGACAGATCGCAGCCAATTAGATCTGCTAAAGTGACATGATCAAGCAGAAATACTGTGTGTGGCTTTTTTAATGGCTGAAGTCGGCTCTGATGCCGGATCACTTTAATAGCTGCCATATGCCATGTTAGGTTTGGCTGGTTTCCCGCAAGATGTTGTGCTTGTGTTTTGCGGCTTTTAGGATTGTCAAGATTTCTCTCATGTCATGTTTAATGTTTCTCACTGCTGTTTGTGAATGCGGACGGACACCTCGCGAGTCATTTTGACAATACGCCAGTCTCGAATGGGCCATGTCTTAAGAATAAAGACTTTCAGCAGTGAAACAAAATGGCATGTACATTTCAGAGAGTTTCCACTATTGTTATTTATTTTAAACATGACACAATTCATACGTTAATGGGATAGGTCATCCCAAAAGGAAAATGTTGTCATTCCAAACCTGTAGGACTTACTGTAGTTCTTCTGTGAAACACAAATTAAGATATTTTGAAGAAGTAATTTGGAAGAAAAAAAACCAAACAATATATCTTTTTATGTTCCACAGAAGAAAGCCAGTCATACATTTTCAGAAAGAGACATGAGGGTGAGTAAATTATGACAGAATTTTCATATTTAGGTGAACTATCCCTTTAAATCCTTTAAGGAACAGTGATACAATTGTGCCCTAAAAGGGTCACCGCCTCTCAAGTGTGTGTGTATTTGTTTTGTGGAATAAGAGCAAAGACCCCCATTCGAAACATAAGTGCCAGGTAAATGCATTTGATATTATGGCCCCTGCCTTTGGGGGGGTCATCAGCCCCCTTGCCCCATTGTGCCCTATTTAAAAGGGTTTGTCATGAATGTGAGAGAGCCTCTTTTCCCCTACTGCTCTCCCCTGGAAATGGAGATGTAATGACATTTGCAGTTAAAAGGAGCTCATTCACAGTTTGTACAGTTTAAGAATTCAAATTAAGTGTTTTCTCGTGCTGTATTGCCTGAAGGAACAGGCGAGAGAGGAAAGCAGATTTCTGAGGATTAGTTCTCCAGGTTCCCTTTATTATGTTAAGAGTCTGTAGTAAATGGTGATGGAGGGAAAAGTGAGGTAAAGTAAAGGTTGTGTGTTGGGAAGGGGCACGTATCCTCCTCTGCAGGGCCTCAATGGCATGATAAAAGTTATATTGGACATAGTTTACACACTTACACACAAATGTCAGAGTGTGCTGTAATGAGGTTGTTCACGGCCATTGGCGGTGAAACACCTGTTTTCAGTGAAAGAAGAGCTCCTGTTACCCCCTCTAGCCCTTGGTTTGTTTTTGGTAAACAGAGACATGTGAAGGGAAAGTGAGTAACATTTGGGAGAGCTTGAACTTTTAATTGTGCTTAATTTGTAAGATGTCACAACAGAGATCACAGTTGGCTTATATCTGCACTGTTAGCTGGGAGGCTCTCAGAGAAGCACACTAAATAATTATCTGGTTATTTTATCTCTATCTTATTATTTATTTGTTATTATTTACTTCGTTATTTTTTTATTTATTGTTTAAAAATATTACTCTATATATGTTCATATATTATATAAAATATATAAATATAATATTTTATATATTGATCAATTATTAAATTAATCATTAAATTAATTAATATTTTAAAATAATAATAATGCTTAAATATTGATAATATTTTTAAATAGTATTATGTGATTTATTGTACTGTGTTTCGATTATTGATCAATGATTTATTTGTTTTGTGATTTATTCATCAATGGATTGTTGGCTATTGCCACAAACCCGTGCAACTTAAGACTGGTTTTGTGGTCCAGGGTCACATATTAATTAATAAAATATTAAATGAATATTTATATAAATTAATATTTTTAAATAATAATATTAATAATGGTTAAATATTGATACTATTTAAAAATAATATTATGTGATTTATTCATTTGAAAAATAAATATATAGCAGAGATTCCTATGAATTTGCGCAATAAATATAAACACTTATTTTATTAATTTCCTTACTGTGAGTAACCTTTTCTAGAGAATGTGTAATAATATAAGTTCTTAAATCACTTCACTAGTCAACAAAAATAAATCTGGTATTCCTTGTATTTAAATTAGTAATTTGGTCATATTTTAATGGTAGTTTTTTTATCTACCGTATAACTTTCTCTCAGTCAGTATGACTTCCGAAATGTAATGGGAATGTTCGAGTGCAGAATCAACCAAGCAGAAATCAGCAGACAGATATTATATTCCTTTCGTGTGCAGATTGCGTTTCCACCAGACCTGCGTCTTGTTCCGCTCTGCCTTCCCGCTAATCTCTTGGTCTCTTCGAGGTGTCAGGCTGTAATTAAACATTCCCTTTGCTATCGCGGTCTTACCTGAGCTGTGTTCCGAGCTAGACGGGCCCAGAGATCTGCCACGGTACCCACCGCACTGTTTCCAGCAAATCACATGACGATGAGCTGCTCTGAAGAAAATGGGTAGGAATGAGCATATATAGCTGCTTTTTTGCCCACCTACACAGTCTGTCTCTCAAACACGCTTATTTACACGAGAGTGAACATGCTCGGCTTCTACCTGATATGCTTGAGCTGTAAAGGTAAAACCTTTATTATCTCGGCAGGCAGCAGAAGGTGTCACCTTCATCGGACCTGACACACATGCTACTCAAACCATGGGAGACAAGATCAGGGGCAAATTAATCGCCAACATGCCAAGGTCAGTGTTGTGCCCCCATACGCGTGTGCTGGTCAAGGTGAGCAGAGTTTCATACGCACGCAGACACACGTCTATTCTTTCAGCCACCTCAAATGACTCATCTCACGTCTGTCATACCGTCACAAGGGCATCAGGGCTGATGTGTGTGTTTATGAAGACTAGCCCTGCTTTCCATTCGGAAGGGCTCATCCCTATGCCCTAATCCCTTCAAAGGGTTTACCCTCCGGAGTGAGAGCTTCGAAGGGTTGAAGGGTGTAGGGGACCAAACAACTATTTCTTGAAGTTTTGGAACAACCCTTCAATATGGCGGCCATGATTGTTTTCAGGAGGGCGATATATCCCGTTTGGAACGTGTTGTCAGTTAGCTGTCAGCTCTGGGAATAACAGGTTAGGCCTTTTTTGATACGTTGCCACTGTGGCAAATTCTTACCTCCCTTGGAATGCGATCCAGGAACTCGTTGTTTGTGGATGTAAATGTGTGCGTGTGGTTGGAAGGGCCGTTGCTAATGAGAGATGTTTTGAAAACATTTAAGGTCCTAATGATGCTGCTGCAAGAGCAAAGCCTCTTCCGGGGGCTGTGATTTAAGATGGTTTGAGGCTGTGGAAAAATTGTTTCACCCAATTTATTTCTTGCGTTCCTGTTGTTAAAAATTGGGGTTAGCGGCTAACACAAAGATGAGGAGGTGAACAACCCTGCCGTATGTGTGTCATTTTAAAGTAAAGTATATTAAAGCTCCAGCTCTGCGAGTTCTCATTTCTCCATTTTGTCTCGAGAGCACTTAATTGGCTGCATTTGGCAAGTTTAACACTTCCTGACTTGAATGGCCTCACTTGAATGTCTTTGCATAGCTTTTGGGCACAAAAGAAAGGCCTAGATGCAGAACAAACACACACACACACACACACACACACACACACAAGCATGCAAATATATTCAAAATTCATAGTGACCGAATTAAACATGCCAAGAGAAAATTTCCCACAGAGAAATTTTGAGATTTTAGCTGCGCCTAGTTCTGTCCGCCAGCCAATTTTCCATCAGGAATCTCTCATTAGCAGATGTTTTTGGCCACAACACACACACACCTCAGTGTGATCTGGTGAACCCTAAATTTAACAAGCGCTTACCAGAGCAGACGAGTTAATGAAAGGAAATTACCTTTTCTGCCAATTTCCCCCTTCCATTTAGGTGCTTTTTTACTTCACAATTTAAAATGACAGATACTTTTATTTTGTGCTAAATAAACTGATAAATCTTTCCAACGTTTCATTATTTCCGGGACATTTAGGTGCTTTTTTACTTCACAATTTAAAATGACAGATACTTTTATTTTGTACTAAATAAACTGATAAATCTTTCCAACGTTTCATTATTTCCGGGAAGAGCATGAGTCAGGTATTAACTGCGGTCAGATGGTCACATTTATATCTTGCTTGACCTGCTTTCCAAGACTTATTGCTGACTTTAACATTTCTGAGGTGTCTGTTTAATGTCTGATACTGAAATGTAATTTTTAAATTTCAGTTTCATGTACATCCTTTTTTATCAGTACAGCTTTTGAGTTACTAATATACTGAATAAGTGTCCTTGAATGATTACTGTTCACAGTCCTGGTGTCCATTCTCAACTAAAACTGCAATCTGTTTGCTTAGTCATTTTAGAAGACGGCGATACAGGATGAAGTTTATTTACACCGCTGTCATCTGTTCCCTGCATAGCAACAAAGCGGATGATTTCCACATAAGAGCAGTGAGGAGACTCGGGTAGACGGCCCCTCCAGAGCCCGCTGAAGTGAAGCCGTAGTTGGGTATGTTGGCTGGTCTCGCCCGGCCGCCCCACAGCAGGTTTGAAGCCTCTTCTATCTTTGCCTCCAATCAATAGAAGAGCTGCTCCCCCTGCTGCCTGTCTCACGCCACAACTTCCTCTTCCCTCACCTCTTCCAATGGCACACGTCACCCATTACATTTCCTCTCCTTTTCTCCCTATTTCTCTCTCTCTCTGCAGTGAATCAGTCAGGATGGTACCCATTTGGCAGTGGCTGACATGTGCAGAGGTCTATCAAGGAGGCCTGTTAGGCTAGTGGCGAGACGGAAACCCATTTGGGAAGCCTTTTCCTATGGATGCAGGTGCTGTGTTTCAGCTCTACGTTTGTGGGTTAAATTAACTTGTACTGATGCTTGCTTAATTCAATCTGCTGTAAGAAATGTTTCAGCGTGCCAACATAATAACTGTAATCACCTTGTCATCAAGTCCCGTTGAACTCAATCATCCGCCTCTGAAACGCACTATTCCCGTGTTTGACAGCCTACAGAGTCTTCATGTTACTTTGGGTTCATCTGATCATGCTTGAGAGCTTTAAATGAGCTTTTTTTAGGCAGTGTGGTAGCATGTATCCCACGTAATTTTAAACATGGTCAGTTGTCATACTCTTAATTTTACTTGATCAAAGCTTCAAATTAAGTTGCTCTCTGCTGGTAGGCTGTGCTTTCAGTATGTGTTGTGATAATGTGCGAAAGGAAAATTTCTAAAACCATTAATTAGAATTTTCCCAGAATTCTCTAGCAAACAGTGCTGAAAAATAAGACTATAGCCTATATGTAGTGCTAAAGATGTTAAAATTGATAAAACTCACATTAATATTTTCACATTTTGACTTCACAGTTTGTCCAATGTGTGTCTTTTCATACTCAGTATCTCTTAAAAAAAAAAAAAAAGCTAACAGATCTAGCTTCATCCTGCATTTTTTAAAGTTTGGGTACAAGTTTAAAAAAAATATATATATTATTTTATTCAGCAAGGATGCATTAAATTGATATAAATTGATGGTAAAGACATTTGTAATAGGGGAAAAAAACAACAAAAAAAAAATGCTTTGATTTGTCAAAGAATCTTAAAAAAAAAAAAGTATCATGGCTTCCACAAAAATATTAAGCAGCACAACTGTTTTCACAATTGATATTAATAAGGAATGTTTCTTGAGCAGCAAATCAGCATATTAGAATGATTTCTGAAAGATCATGTGATCACACTGAAGACAGGAGTAATAGCTACTGAAGATACCGGAATAAATTATATTTAAAATATATTCAAATAGAAAACAGTTATTTTAAATTGTAATAATATTTGACTATTGTAGTTTCTTGCTGTATGTTTGACAAAATAAATGCAGCCTTGGTGAATCTTACCAACCACAAAGTTTTAAACAGCAGTGTATACATATTAATCAGACTACAGTTGTCCTTGGCACTGTTGGCTTTGCTCTGAAAAATGGAGGTGATGCCTGACGTGTTTCATCTTTCAAATATTCAAATACACATTGTGTCATGTATTATAACGGAACAAGTTAACACACTGACTGATGAACACAATGCTGGATCTTGTCCTAATCACTGTTTCGTTCTCTTTAACAGAAGCATGGTGGTACGATGGCTCGGACATTCTGTCCAGACCCCCGTCCATTGATTGTCCGCGCCGTGAGCCCCAAGAGGGAGCTTATTTGGGCCTGGCTGCAGCATGTGGGTGTGTTAGGGAGCACAGGGTGGTCCTGTGGGCCAGAGAGGGCAGCTTCTTAATTTTAATACACAAATATATACAGAATTCTTTTTTAAAAATCTTACTTGAAACGTTTTTTAAATGTTACTGTATATTTATGTCTAAAAATATGTAGAAAATATTTTTCTGATAAAGGTTTTAAAATTCCAAATTGTACTTATATTTCCTTATATTATTTTTGGATACATATACTTCTATATGTAAATGGTGCTCTATATGACCTTAATCCAGAAACATGAGTTTGCATCAAATGAAACCTGAATGTAGGAATTTTCTGAATTGCAATAACCTAACTACTCTTCCTCTTCATTTCAGATGATCTCCACATGGAGTTGATTTAAATATGAAGTGAGCCTGGTTTCTAATGTCCACATTGTGTTAAGGTATTTATTGTCTCAAATGTCTTATTTCTCTAACACCCAGCCAGTGTGCCCAGATGGCCCCGCTTTCCAGATCTCTCACTGTTTCTGCCCTCTCTCCCCTCCCTTCCTGCGCCGTGGCGTCATTAAAAGTGTCTGTGAGCGGGAGGTGTAAAAAACGGGTGCCGAGAGAGGGAGCAGAAAACAATTTAGTGGCATTTAAAGATAAAGTCCTCCCCCTATTTACATAGCCTATCTAATCCAATCTAGGCTGTGTCTGCATTTTTAATTTGCACATTCAAGCGAGCTTCAGAGAGGAACCTAGGCTTAATTAGTTTAGTTATCTAGAATGGATAAAGTTCCCACACTGCTGGTGTTTCAGATGAAGCCTAATTGGATTTTGAGGCCAAAAACAAAAGGATAAATAAAAGAAACGAGGGTTAGATAACAGAGGAAGACTGAATTGATAAAGTGAAAGGGGAGTGAACTGTAGTCACAGCTGAGGAGAGAGAAAAGATGAAGTCGAGATCCTTGTTTAAGGTCAAAACCGATGTAGGAGGGTCAGTGACACACGAGGAAACATTTTTTAACAGAATGAAAAAATTAATTGGAAACGCTTAGAAATTGGCCTCATGTGGTATGAAAAACCAGACAAAGTCTTGATGTGCAAAAACATCTTTTCACAAACAAATGTATGTGCAATCTCAATCATTATTTCTGAACAAAGTTATTTTTTTATATATATATGTTAGTTTATAATATATACGTTTAATAGATTTAGTACATTTTATTTATTAATATAGAAAGTATTTTTAATCAAATTCAAACATTTTTGGAGAGTCTCTCCGCATGACATTTTACTCTGATCTTACATTACCTTTCTAATATTTTAATATAAATTATTTTTATTATTATTATAATTTTTAATAAGTGAGCTTTCTTTTCAAGAATTTCTGTCTTTCAATTGGCCTTTTTCTTCATTATATCAGGACAGTTGTATCTGGACATTTTTGTAGGTGTTGTTGTATTTATGAATTTCATTTTAAGGACAAATCATGAGCATCTCGTCATTTGCCAAGGAACCCTCTATGGCAGATGAAGTGATCCAGTCTAAATCATTGCTGCAGTTTTGTACAGCTTGTGATTTGAAGGTTTGTTGGGAGCCCTTCGTCTCTCTTGGCAGCAGACGAGTGTGACGGCACGTTTTTGCACACATCCAAGAACCTTCTGTCCTGCCTACTGATACCTCGATCTGGTCTCCCTCAGCCATCTTGTTCTTCATAACTTTTTCACCATGCTGTGATCAAAGCTCACCACTGTATTTGTGTTCTGTTGTAATGGCCAAGGATGTAACATTAAAATCTAAAAATTATGATCCATCCTATATCAGGCCTAGTGTTGACATGGCTTTTTCTGTGTGGGTTTTTAACGTGATTGATTTATTTTGTTTAGACGGGCAGGAAGATGCAGGAATGTTTGGTGCTGTAGGCGCGTCAGTGGGTGATCTGCATTCATATGCCGTGCACTTGTCTCAATAGTGCAGCCAGGCCATGCAGTTGTGTCAGAAAACACACTCGTCTTTTTTTTTTTTTTTTGGAGAGATTTCACTTCTTTTTGTTCTCTGTGGGCTTCAGTCACTTTTCTATCTGATTTTATTGTCAGTGTGAGATTTCAGTTGATGATGATGATTTTATCAAAATGTTTGGCTATCTTTTAATTTTATTTATCAGGTTCTAGTTCCTTTTTAATGAACTGAGGATGTGCGAGCGAGCACATAGATATCGAACATTATCATACACTCGTCACATATGGCTTTCTATTTTAAATTGGGATGCTGCTTTTATTATTAATAATATTATTATTATTCTGAACGCTGGTTTTTCCGAGGCACACAGTGGAATGTAAAGATCTTGCTAGCGTTAGCATATTTGAAATGTGAATAAAAGCCAAGTGAATGAGAAGGATGTTGTTTTCGTTTTTTTTTTTTTTTTTTGGAGACATAAAAAGACACTTTCACATCACTGAAAAAAAAAAAATTATTTCATTATGCAAACAAACACAATTTAATAAAAATAAATATATGCAGAGATAAGTGGGTGTTTTCAGTTCTTTCTCTACAAAAGCTGAGCAGGAATCTCCTGCAGAGGATTGATTTAAAGTGGAGTGAAGAAAGTGTTGAGAGCATCCAAAAATTTAGAAATACTTCACAGGTGATAAACGCGGAATGGTAGCCAATCACTGTAATGTGATTCTTTGTTTTGATTTATCAGAGGCAGAACTATTAGCACTTTTTGGAGTTTTTTTTTTTTTTTTTGGAGTCTTAAACTGGTTTCTGCTACTGTAACTGAAACATTTTGAATTTTAAATGACACAAAATTTAGAACACCCCCCCAAGACCCCTCCAGGGGTTTCAGTGCAATTTGCCAGAAATGGCGCTTTTGAATATAAAATCCAGGCATCAAGAAAAGTAAGCCCACATTCGGTTTTAAATCTCAACCGGTCTTTGCCAGTATCCCGTAATAATACTGTTTCGTTCGGCTAGAGTAAAATAATTGTCAGCACGTTTCAAAATCATCATTCTTAAAGAGACAACTGAGCCTGAGTAAATCAATTATTGAACATTACCCTTCATTGTGATATCTGATTTGAACAAGGTCAAGGGAATTATTAATAACCTTTTGTTCTCTTTCACAGACACGTTTACAAATTAGCACTTCTCACAGGCCTGGGACCTGCTTTATGAAGCCGAGTTTTCGGAGCAGCCTGAAAGTGTGAAAGAGTTCCAGAGGGCAGAGCATTTGGAGAAGTCTAGATAATGAGATTATTTTGTTAATGCCATTGAACTCGATTCAATTAGTGAAAAGGGCCCATGTTTGTGACTATTGCGTGCGCAGCATACTGTGTGTTTCTGTATGTAATTAACTTTGTGAGCCCTCGAGGAGCAAACTTTTAGCACGTTCAAACATTCAATGTTATTGTCAAGCACAAATGGAGAGCCAAATATGTCTTTTTTCTGTTTCAGTTTTTTTTCTTGAGCCAAGTGAGCTGGTTTGGGGCTGATCTTGTGTGCGCTTGTGTGATGTATAGATTAATTAAATAAGCAGATTGATTACTGTTCTGGCAACACATAGTGTGGGGTTTTAATTAGCCCACGCTTGAGTTTGTTAAAATTCCTGTCTTATCTGTGTGGAACCAAGTGGAACTGAATGCATGAGGGCTGCTCATCAACTCAAAATAACCTCCAATTTTTTTTTCTTGTTTTAGTCCGACTCAAATCATAAACTTTATTGTAAGTGTATAACACTTTCATTCCCGATGTTAATTTTTGTTTCCAAGGAATGCAAAATAGATGAGCAAATAATAAAAGATAATACATATATAAAATAAACAATAAACAATTTTTTTTTTTGGAGTTTCTTCCAAGCCAGCGGTTATGTTGTGTTGGTGTTGCAATACAGTGTTTTAATAAGAGGGATGTTCTCTTTCTGTGTGGCCCAGAGCTGTTCTTCTTCCTGCTGGAGTGACTCAAGTAGACTTGCATGCTTGTGCTTCTCACATCGATTTCTCCAGCTGCCGACTGCTGAAGATTATCTTACCAAGGCTTTGCTGCCTTTCATGTTCCTTAATCCTGGGCTATGTTAGCATAATGTTAATGCACTGTTTAGTCTTCATAGCTGCTCTGGAGATCTTTGTGGAAAGAAATAGTTCCACCTGCATCTGGCCACAACTATGGACAAAAATATATATATATATTTTGGAAGACTTTTTTTCCAAATGCTGTTTAATATAACACTGGTTGTGTGAGTTTAACAAAATAAATCAATTTAAAAAGAAAGTTTCTGTATTGTGTTTAAAAATTTATGAAATATACACGAACACTGACAAGTTGGTGGTCATCAAAAATTGTTTTTTTAAGAAATCAATACTTGTATTCATAATGTAATGCATAAGATTACTTGAGCACCAAATCAGCATATATGAATGATTTCTGAAAGATCATGTGAAGGATCTTGTGTGAAGACTGGAGTAAGGGCTGTTGAAAATTCAGCTTTGCCATCACAAGAATAAGTTACATTTTAAAATATAAAACAGAAACATTTATTTTAAAATGCTATAACATTTCACAATATTATTGTTTTTATTGTATTTTTAATCAAATAAATACAGCATTGGTGAGTATAAGTGACATCTTCAAAAGCATTACAACATCTTATCAGTCCTAAACATTTGAGGTAGTATAAATATATTATTTAATTGTTCATTTATTTATTTGCCATGTGGGAGAAGACATGGAATGTAGTGCCTGAGTACTATGGATACTTTGGTGTTTTCCTTTAAATTAAATTCCATTTAAAACTCAGAATGAAACTATGAATGCTCTCTTGTCACACTTGATTGACAAGGCCTACCCAGATGGGTGTGTTAGCGCATCCAAGAGGTCAGTGTTTAATTGCATTATTTTAAAGCTTCCGCCACCCACTACTACTAAAGAGACACAATGAGCACCCTGTCATGTCTGCTACTCCAACACACACTCATTTAAATTGCATTGGTGTTCATCGAAAATAAGCACCCTATCTATTCACTAATGTCCATTGTCTCTTGACTTGGTTCAGACTCACATGATGCTTCTCAGTGGTTGAGTGAGCAGGAACAGTCTTTTCTCCCAGAAAAGCTTTTTAATTACGCCAAGCCGTGTTGGCATCCATACATCCTGAACTACCCATCCCAATGTCTTCGTCCTTCAGAATGTCTCTACAATGACCCGTGTGGTATGTCTTTCTTCCTTTCTTTCTCATTTTTGCTCCACAGTGGCTTTTTGTTTTGTCCTTTCGAATAGCCTGTGCCAAGCTTTTGCTCATTAGAGAGTTTGGTGGAGTGTGGCAGGGTCCATTCAAGCCCTCCAGCTGCAGAGTCTTTCACCTATTCCCTGAAAGAATTTAAGGCTGCAGTCGGTCTGTTTATCTGGCAGACACTGGAGGGACAAACAGAGACCTCTTCCCATTCTCCCCACGCCTCCAGTCCCAGTCGCACCTGTTCGCCGTGCTAGAGTCCAAGCAAAAAGCCAACTCATTAGAGCCGGAGGCCAGTGTGGGGCATCTTTTAGGAGGAGGTGAAGTGGAAAAGTCCAGACCGCTGTGGGCAGCAGGAACCCGAACCTCCATTCTGCGCTTGCACAGAGGAGCAGGCATGACCCAGAGCCAGAACGGTTATTAACCACTGCCGCAACCTGTACTAATTGCTGTGCTATTTACTGCACCATTGCTCCTGCACTTTTGCACAATGATCTTTTATGCAGTGAAATCGTGGCTTTGTGAGTGATTGACTGATGCAGCTGTGAATGGAGGCCGGATTTGTTTCCATTTTGACTGTTGCAGGGCTATTTTGAACATTGAATTGTGTATATCAATTGTCATTGTATAGGTGACCCAGGGATTGTTGGAACTAACTGGATTAAGCCTCGCTGCCTTCGCTATGCTGTAGCTAAACAGGTCACGCTTCATGTGTGGCATCGTGGCTACGCTGTGTGTCATTCTGGGTCGCTTTTTCCGGCTCCCTGACCCCCTGAACTCCCTTCAGGGACGGACCCCCGAGCAAACTTACCCTCTTTGGTCGGCACTGGCCAGGTGGCTCCTGACAAGCACTGACAAAAACAGGAAGCATACCTCTGGACACGGCGAGCCCCAGTGGGGCTGTCTGATTGGCCGCTGACTCAGCTACTGCTGCCCAGGAAGTCCTGACCCAGGAAGTGTCCAGGGACTTGGACAAGATGGCTGAATAAATAATGTGTGTGGAAGCAATGTTAGAAACAATGAATCAACAGGTCTGGTCGATACTCCAAATGGAGGGAGATATTCTGAATCTGGTCTTAATTTATGACGGGAAACAAACCTAACCAGACTGCCATACATGCTGCCGGTTTTATCATGATGTTACATTAAAAAAAACGTTATGAAATATCAAAAGTCACACCTATGCCACCATTTTTTTGTACAAAAAGTGTTTCATAAATTTGTGATTGTTATACTACCAATAAAAGGTTTGGGGTCGGCATAATTTGAAAAAAATATTGATTTATTTAAAGAAATTAATATTTTTATTGAGCAAGGATTCATTAAATAAGATATTTATAATGTGACAAAAGAGTTTGTATTTCAAGCAGAAATGCTGTTCTTCTGAACTTTTCATTCATCAAAGAATCCTGAAAATAATGTATCATGGATTAATAATAAGAAATGTTTCTTGGTAAGCAAAGTAGCGTATTAGAATGATTTGTGATCTATAAGATCTATCTATACAGTATATATATATATATATATATATATACACACACACACACTGTATTTCAGTAGGCTACATCAATGTTTTTCACAAATTAAAATGCACCACGTCTGATATATATATATATATATATATATACACACGCACACACACACAGTATACAGCAGTATATTGCTGTAAACTGACAACTGCGCAACATGTTTCTCACAAATTAATATGTGCCACGTCTGTTCACCAGGTAAAGAAATGTTCTCTTTAAATGCTGCACTTGATGCCATTAATAATGTTTTTATGTATCTTTTTTTTGGTGATTTGAATGTGTTGCTAGAGAACCACTGCCTCCTGTGGAGTTTGTGTGTGTGTGTTTTCCTTTTCTTTCTGCCTGTTTGTTTGTGTGTGTGTTGTGGTCAGAACTGTGGATTGAAGTGGAGTTTCTAGGTTTGGCAGATGAGATGGCTACAGAAGGAAAGCACTGCGATGTGAGGTGGTAAAGGCAGAGGGTTGCGCTAATGACCCACACTACTCTGAGGGAGAGAAAGTACAGTACAGAAGGGCAAAGGTCATTGTCTTCCACCTCTCTCATTCTATTCCCACCCTCAAAACCTTTCCTACCACCTTCTACTTCTCTTTCTACTCCTTTCACAGAAAGTGACACCTGCTGAGCATCTTGGGCCCCGTTGCACAAATTTATGTTGATGTCAGCAATGAAAACAACACCACATCTCCAAATATTTGTAGAACAGCGGTCCGTCCATTTTCTCTCTCTCTTCTACACCTCTCTCTTTCTCATTCTCTACCCTCTTTTCCTTCTTTATTTTGTTTTTTATTGATTTATTTTTCCAAAGCCCCAGCCTGGGACGATGCGGCTTTCACACATGATGTGAAATGTTGTTTCTGCAGAGATTATTAACACACGTTTGTAAAGTTTTTTCTTTGGGCTGGATCTGTTAGAGGGCGGGATAAAATTTCATGCCTCTGTATTTTATATCTGTATGTGTGTAAAACAAAAAAATCTAATATGGATGTGAGCGCATAAAGTGGCTACCACCAAAGTTATTATCCAAAAGTGAATAGAAATATCCTTAAAGGGGTCCTATTATGCTCTTTTACAAAGTCTTGACTAGAACAGGCTCTCATACTAGGTTGTTCGAAAAACACATTATTTTTCACATATTTTACAATATTACAAGTAGTTTTTGAAAAGTGATTTCTGTTAAATAAAATATCTCCTTTTGAAGTGGACTTTGAGCTTTGTAACAGCAACATTACAGACTAACTAAAGTTTAAAAAGTGAAAAAGCATAATAGGACCCCTTTAAATTAAAACATTTAAATGTAATATTATTCACCATCAGGACCGAACAATACATCAGCTAGGCCGGCTAGTGTAACGGAGGCGGTTTACCAATCCAATTTCTGTATGTGTGGAACAAACTGTACACCTGAACCCCATAAAACTTTAAAAGGTTATACACGACTCGGGAAATAAAGTTATATGGACCTGAGAAACATTTTCTCTGACAATACTGCACTGAACACATGTGACCCAGTATTTCCTGTTTAAAATATAAATCGTGTTATTCGCAGATGAATCAGTGAGTACGTTTACACGGATAAAAATATTCAGATTTAACACGATTAAGACAATACTCTGATTAAGAATCTACCATGTAAACAGAGATTTTTGATTACCTTAAGCTGGCTAAAGTCATAGTCGAAGTAAACAAAAATCGAATTAAGACATGTGTAGTATTCCTATTTTAGTCGCATTATTGAAGTGCAGTATAGACATGTAAACACCTTAATCACATTATCACCATCCTGTAGGACTTTTCGCTGCATTTTGTGACAGGATACACACACAGCAGTGGTCAACCGTTTGACTGCAAACAAAAGAGCATGGCTTCAACAACGCCATCATCTGTTTGCACGTATAGCGTGACAAATAATTAACTGCACTTGAAGCTTTCATTTCAATTAAAAATTAAACACCCAAAACTGTATATCGCACCATAACGAAGACAAACTATATGTTTATATGTAAAATTCAGGAGGGGATGTCAGATGGCGTTGCGTGGTGACGTAATGACGTGTGCCATTAATCGATCTATGTAATATAACATGTAAAACGGGAACATGAAAGGAATATTCTAAAAGCAACTCATGTAAACACCTTAATCATAATATTGTCTTATTCAGAATAAGGTAAATAATCAGATTACTGATGTCCATGTAAACGTAGTCATTAATCGATCTATGTACTATAATAACATGTAAAACGGGAACATGACAGGAATATTCTAAAAGCAACTCATGTAAACACCTTAATCGTAATATTGTCTTATACAGAATAAGGTAAATAATTAGATTACTGATGTCCATGTAAACGTAGTTAGTGAGTACGTTTACATGGACAACAATAATCTGATTTTAACACGATTAAGACAATACTCTGATTAAGAATCTACCATGTAAACAGAGATTTTTCTCATACTATTTTCTTATTCAGAATAAGGTAAATAATTAGATTATGATGTCCATATGTAAACGTAGTCACTGCTAGTCCGTTCTTTTCAAGGAATAGGTCAACCGTGTTAGCATAACGATATAAATCGGTTGGCAGTAATGAACAATAACAAAGATGACTTCCTTGTTAACAAAATACTTCTGCTGGGAAAATTTTATATACACAAAAGTCGGCTACTTGAAAGCGAAACCAACGTTTTGTGCATTTTATAATGACTTTATTTTGAAAGGCCTTCAAAGTGATGAAAAAGAAAAATGCAATACATCTTTTGTCCTTCATAGAAGAATATGATTTACAGGAAAAACCCTAGCATATATATTTGTATTTTCTTCATGTTCTGTATATTCTAATGTAAAAATCTACTGATGTTGCCACGTTGTTTGTATATGGCTAGCGTTATATAAAAATAAATAAATAAATCAGTTCGCTGTTCAATCTGAATCATTTGGATCAGCTCACTCAGTGAATCATGTCGTGTGTCTCATTTTACGTCGGATGTTTAGAATTCGAAGCAATGTCGATTCCCCAATGAATCACTCTTTTGAGTCGGTTCTATTTTTAAAGAACCAATGGGTTAGCAGTAGGCTATACAGTTCGCAACACATTTGTCACGTGGAGTAAGACAAGGCTGTCCTATATCTCCATATTTATTCTTACTTGCCTCTCAGTTCTTAGCTCTGCATATTTCCACTAATAATTTACAAGGTATCACAATTGACGATAGACAAATTATTATTAGCCAGCTGGCTGACGATACTACTTTATTTCTGAATGACGCCTCCCAAATCCCTTTAGCTTTGAGTTTGATTGAGTCCTTTTCCAGAGCTTCAGGTCTCTGCCTGAATATCAACAAATGTGAGTTAATGTCAATCAAACGCTGTGATCTTTCCTCTATATGTAACACAACAACTATTCCTTACATAATACCTTATTGGAATAGCATTGTGTAGAATATACCTTGGGAGAAAGTATGGACCTTGCCTCATAGATATCTGCTTACCAATAAAGTAAAAGAAATAACATTTAAGTTGATTCACAAATGTTACCCAACTAAAGTCTTTCTTAGGAAATATAAGTCAGACATTGAAGTGAGTTGCTGTTTTTGTCATTCTTCTGAAGAAGACTTCATTCATTTGTTTTGGCAATGCTCCTACACAGAAAAATTTTGGTCAGACTTTTTAGTGTTTATTCAATCTTTTGTAAGTGACTTCTCTTTTTGTTTTAATGATGCTTTCTTTGGATTGTTTGATGATTCAAAAGAGAACACTGGAAAATATTACATAATTAATTTATGTTTCCTGTTAGCTAAATTTCACATACATAAACAAAAGTTTACTGGCTCTAAACCTCTCTTCTCCTTATTTAAAGTGGACTTGGATAAGTATATGGAAACTATCCAAAGTTCTGTTAATTTGAAAGCTATGAAAACAGTATCTTTATATTCGTCCTTTTTGTCTTCTTAAGATGTAATTTTATTACCTTGTTTTTTTTGTGGTTGTTACCCTGGCAACAAATCTGTGTGTATATTCTGTTGTTTTTCTGTTTTTGTTTTTATCTTGTCTTTATTTATGATTTTGATAATTGTACTGCCTTAATGTTTTAATGTTTGTATTGTTTAATAAAAAAATAAAATAAAAAAAAAAACAGTTCGCAACACATGTGCTGAATGTTTTCGAGAGGGTTTAGTGATGCAAAGTCCGATTTATTTCCGCGAACCGGTTCTTTTCGGACAGATCGGCTCATTGAACCGGTTCAAAAAGCCGATTCATCGGTTCCTGACGTCTTCAAGCAATAACGTCTCTATGCATTTCTCTTCTAACAACTCAATGCAATGTTATATCAATGAAAAATTCAAATAAGTAATTTGTGTCAACACATATTGAAACATTCAAAAAATAAAGTTATTTGTGTGAAAGCATATTGCTGATTATTGCCATATAATTCACTTAAGTTAATGGTGTTTGTGGTCACAGTTTCATTCGCTGATCCTTTATGTCAGATACGACTGACTGACCAATATTGACTAGCCTACAACTCGGATAAGATTCCTAAAAGTTTCACACATTACAGACATTGATGCACAAACGCGGATTATGTTCTACATGTCTACAGTATGAAGAATGAATAAACCAGTCTTATAAACTCCTTGATTTCGCTTAATCTTTTTTTCAGGTTTTAATAAAATGTAAATTAATAACAATCATAATAAGCATATTTCCAGTAAGCGCCTCAGGCTTGCACAGTATCGTCAACTCACTCATCAGAATCTTCGGTAATCCTCGGCAAACTTCGCCACGGCTCATTCGGTTCTTGTTGAGTCCTCGGTAATCCTCGGCAAACTTCGACAGTTGAACCGGCTCATTCGGTTCTTTTTGAGTTGGACGTGGTACTTCGGGCTGTGCGTCCTGCGTCATCAACCCGGAACTAAAGTTCGATTCAGTTCGATTTGTGAACCGGCTCGACCGGTTACTTCCTGAGAGCCGGCTCAAAAGAACGATTCGTTCAAGAAACTAACATCACTATTCTCCTTACATAAAACAAAAATGCAGCACTTTAGGACACAAAGAACAAAAAAGAGCTTGAGAAAACGAAATATTTAATGTAACAATGGAAACCAAACCTGTGTTGTTTGGCATATGGAGGTCTTAAGTTCACCACAGGTGCACGTGCTGCGTCTGAGCCACTACTGCAGGTACACACAACAAATGCTAAATGTTCAAAACCTACATGGTATTATAATGTTTTCTAGACCTACACTTGGATCATGTAATAGTATATTCGGTAGTTACTACATCAAAGTAACACATGATATCATCACTACTACCACACTTGGCTACTTTATTGATTTTTTCGTCTTTGTATTTGTTTGAATTTGCTTGCAGCTTATTTCAATTTGTAATGTTGTTTATATTTATTTATCTTTATGCCATAGACTTTGTATATCTTTATAGCATCACTGTTAATATAGATTTGCTATCCATCCCTTCATCTTAGCATGGTCCTCATGAGTGATCCTGATTATGGTCTTAGCATAATGACTGTATTGAGATACCACTTTATTATTCTAACCACGCCACTTATGTTTTGAATGAGAGTTTGATTTTGACTTCAAGAACTTACTTGACGGATTTTGAAAAATATGCAATAAGACATTAAGATTAAGGCCAAGCAATACTCAGCAAATTAGACTGGTTATATATATATATATATATATATATAATATATAGTCTGTGTGTTGTTTGTACCAGACTTCCTTGAGGGCAGTGATAGGCCAAAAGCTGTGACATGTATGAATACTCTCTAAACACGGTCTTTTGTTGTATTTTGTGTTTAGATTTTCCCTGTGAAAACATTATCGGCCGTCTCGCCTGTTCTGTTGACTCGCGGGGAGCGGCAGTGGTCAAAGGTGTGGTTAGCGGCTTAGCTCGTCATCCCAAGCGCTTGGTCACACACTACTCAAAGTGGCATCGCCTGAAGGGCACTGATAACACACATTCTGCACTTCTATTGGTTGATGTCCAGAAAACCAGCAATCTCACATGGAAGAATCTGTACATTAGAGGAAAGGTAGGTTAGGCCGGAATGTGAGGGGGTTTTAAGGTATTAGAGGGAAAGCCAGGATGGCATGCATTTTCCCGGCCTGTTGTGGATGACCTTTCCCTCTGCCCAGTGCTTTTGTGAAGGATCAGCATTTTTGGTTCATGTGAATCCCCTCTAGCTTTGAAGGGGAGGGGCACAGCAGGGGGACGGTAAAGAGCCCTGAATGTGTGCGCGTGTGTGTTTCAGTATGTTTCAAGTGTAGTGTGCATTTGGCCCATTTAATATCTAATGTACAGTAATCATAATGGTGGTTAGAAGAGGGAATATGTAATCATATTTGTGAGATAGCTTTGGCACGTAAAGGGACGGCTGGAAATGTGGGTTTCTGCACCCCCAGCAGCCTCCCCCGGGTTCACACTTAAGCAGTGTAGGGTTTGGACCAGCGCCATGCCTGCAGGGTTGGTATGGCTGGCCTATCCCCAGCCCTCTCTTCCTCTCCTTTTCTCAGTCTCCCTTGTTCTGCCAGAGGAATGTCCAACTTGCTTTAGGAAGGTGTACAGAGAGAGATGATGCAGAGAGATCATGTACATCTGGTTTATAATATTCGACTTAACAGTTCTGCATTCATGCATGATGTAATTAAATACTGCAGTGTTGAGGAAGCTATTTTCAGGTTACTTGAATTGGAGTAATTGAACGAAGTTACGCTATGTTATGTCATTTATTTTAACAATCAGACCAGTATATACAGTGGGGAAAATATTTATTTGATCCCCTGCTGATTTTGTAAGTTTGCCCACTTACAAAGAAATGAAGGGTCTGTAATTTTTATGGTAGGTTTATTTTAACGTGTAGAGACTGAATACCAACCAAAAAATCCAGAAAAAAACACATTATATAAAGGTTAGATATTGATTTGCATTTCAGTGAGTGAAATAAGTATTTGATCCCCAAGCAAAACATGACTTAGTACTTGGTGCAGAAACCCTTGTTGGCAAGCACAGAGGTAAGACATTTCTTGTAGTTGGCCACCAGCTTTGCACACATCTCAGGAGGGATTTTGTTCCACTCTTCTTTACAGATCCTCTCTATATCCTTAAGGTTTGTTGGCTGTTGTTTGGCAACACAAAGTTTCAGCTCCCTCCACAGATTTTCTATATGATTGAGGTCTGGAGACCTAGGCCACTCCATGACCTTAATGTGCTTCTTCTTGAGCCACTCCTTTGTTGACAATGTTTCGGGTCATTGTCATGCTGGAAGACCCATCCATGACCCATCTTCAGTGTTCTGGCTGAGGGAAGGAGGTTCTCATCCAAGATTTTACAGTACATGGCCCCGTCCATTTGCCCCTCAATGCGGTGAAGTCATCCTGTACCCTTAGCAGAAAAACAGCCCCAAAGCATAATGTTTCCACCTTCGTGCTTGACTGTAGGGATGGTGTTCTTGGGGTCATAGTCAGCATTTCTCTCCCTCCAAACACGGCAAGTCGAGTGAATGCCAAAGAGCTCAATTTTGGTCTCGTCTGATCACAGCACTTTCTCCCAAGCCTTCTCGGAATAATTTAGATGTTCTTTGGCAAACTTTAAACGGGCCTGTACATGTGCCTTCTTGAGCAGAGGGCCCTTGTGGGCACT
>NW_015542737.1:65769-69652 GCF_001515605.1 Sinocyclocheilus anshuiensis
AAGTATTTGATCCCCAAGCAAAACATGACTTAGTACTTGGTGCAGAAACCCTTGTTGGCAAGCACAGTGGTAAGATGTTTTTTGTAGTTGGTCACCAGGTTTGCACACATCTCAGGAGGGATTTTGATCCACTCCTCTTTACAGATCCTCTCTAAATTCTTAAGGATTCTTGGCTGTCCTTTGGCAACTTGAAGTTTCAGCTCCCTCCACAGATTTTATATAGGATTGAGGTCTGGGGACTGGCTAGGCCACTCCATGACCTTAATGTGCTTCTTCTTGAGCCACTCCTTTGTTGCCTTGGCGGTATGTTTCGTGTCATTGTTATGCTGGAAGACCCATCCATGACCCATCTTCAGTGTTCTGGCTGAGGGAAGGAGGTTCTCATCCAAGATTTTACAGTACATGGCCCCGTCCATTTGCCCCTCAATGCGGTGAAGTCATCCTGTACCCTTAGCAGAAAAACAGCCCCAAAGCATAATGTTTCCACCTTCGTGCTTGACTGTAGGGATGGTGTTCTTGGGGTCATAGTCAGCATTTCTCTCCCTCCAAACACGGCAAGTCGAGTGAATGCCAAAGAGCTCAATTTTGGTCTCGTCTGATCACAGCACTTTCTCCCAAGCCTTCTCGGAATAATTTAGATGTTCTTTGGCAAACTTTAAACGGGCCTGTACATGTGCCTTCTTGAGCAGGGGGACCTTGCGGGTGCTGCAGGATTTCAGTCCATTGCGGCGTAGTGTTTTACCAATGTTTTGCTTGGTGACTGTGGTCCCAACTGCCTTAAGATCATTAACAAGCTTCTTCCATGTAGTTCTTATGATCATCCTTGCCCCATGAGGCAAGATCTTGCACGGAGCTCCAGACCGAGGCCAATTGATGGTTCATCAACAGTATCTAGTGAACCTCACAATGGGTATCCTGCAGTAACAGTCTATGTGGAGCGACGAGATTTCCATTTAAAGCTTTCTGTAATCACTTTCTTTTTATAGAATTTAAAATCCTGAGATTGAGAGTACTGAGGAGCTAGATTACTTTGAACTTAATATGGAAGTAGCAGTATTTTATCAATACAGAACACATAGTCAGCTTTGGATAAAATAGTTGATATGGTCTTGATTTTTGAACTCTGGCTGCAGGGTTTGGAACCAACTGAACCTTTATGGAGACATTTGTAGAGGCTGCTGTATTCTGAAGTCATATGATTGGTTTGTTTAAGTCTAGTGGGTATAGGGGTCTAGCATACATGTTTACATTGCTGTTATGTGTTTTGCAAGCTCATCATGTCCTAACCAACTCATTTTTAATGTAAGAGCAGACACAGCCTTCTTTAACTTGAGTGTGCAAAGCTTCCGGTGTCATCCGCTTTTAGTTATTTTAGCTGTACTAAAACATTCTGTAATTCTGTCTGATATTGGAAACTGGTATTTATCATTTAAATTTTTTACAGTAATCATACACACACTGATTTGTAGTGCAAATAGTTTTACTGTTTATTGCAATTTATTTTTCTAGATTTATTTATTTTTATTTTTTTGCCTGTAGTGCATAATGAATCAGAAGTCACACACATTCACTGGAAAAAAAAAACCTTACTAAAATAAGGTGGATAACAATTCAAATTTCTCTTGGGGTGTGATACGAGATACTTTGACGTGGTTGTTTGTAGCTATTTTTTATTTCCAGATAGGGCTGGGCGATATATATAAAAATGTGATATCTTGATATTGTCCATTTTTACGATATTTGATATATATCTCAATATGTTTGCATTTGCTTTTAAATAATAAAACATTATTTTCTTTTGCCCCCTTTAAAAACAACAAAAACAATTTAGATAGAACGGATATTGTTACAAAGTAAATACAAAATGTTTAGTTCAAATTTAAGCAGGTAAAAAAAAGTCTAGACCAAGTGATCACTTACTTACTGCTTTTTATTAAATGAACACACATATATGTAACTGAAGTACTGCAAAACAAGTACAGAAAGTGCATTGTCAACTTTTTTAGTGCATGCAATTCACAATTTATACTGTGCAACTGGGGGAAATAATTAAACTGGGGTAAGTATTTTTTTTACAAGTTTTTAGCTACACAAGTCTGTCAACTCTCTAGTTTAAGAGAAGTTTTTATTTTTTTCAAGTTTTGATTTTTTGAATACACTTTAGTCTCGTCTTTTTTCATCAACGAAATTGCATGTTGATATAGTCATAGTTCCCTTTCAATACTTCACTCGTACTGCGTCTTGCTTAAGACGCATATGGGAAAAAGCCTTTTTTCTCCTGAACTGAAGCCTATTTCATTCACGCAGTGAAACTGCACGGCCATTGGTTCGTGCAGGGCTTTAAAAACGAACCAATGGCGCGGCAGCGGAGCTGAACGAGCCTATGGCGACGAAGCCCGCCAAAGCCCGCCAGAATGGGCGGGGCATCTGGCTATATAAGCGGGCGCTCGCCACAGGATTCTCAGATTTCTTCTCCTTCAGCGACGACTCTACGTCTCAAGCTGATCCGAAGCCGCTCGCCGTTGACACGCCTTTGCAGCTGGAATCGGGACCTCTCAGCTCGGCTGAACTGCTTCTCCGCTTCTCCAGCGACGCAGCAGTACCGGTCCGGTTCCCCTGCCGCCATCCGGCGGCTTCAAAGAGCTTCTAAAAGAGCAGCGGCGTTGTTGCAAATGCCTCGCCGTTATTGCGGCTCGTGCGGGTCTCCACTGCATGCCGTTGATGGCCACACGGAGTGCGTTCCCTGCTTGGGGAAACCCCATGCGGAAGCTGCGCTCACGGGAGCTATTTGCTCTCATTGCGAGAGTTTTAGTCTCGCCTCTCTCCGCTCACGGATCGCTTTCTTTTCAGAGAGCGACTCCGCCCCTCCGCGCCCTCCCGTTTTCTTCCTCCCAGGGACCTGTGAGGAAAAAACAGCGGGGCAGAGGGGTCGAGCGATCGGCCACGAGCGAGCTCACGCCGGCCCAGAGCCCGCGTGCCTCGCTCTCGCCGCAGAGAGAGTGTTCACCCGTCCTTTTCTCCCGGTCTGATCAGCGTCCCTCTGCTGATGCGAGCGACCTGATCTCATTCGGGGGAAGTGGAGACGAGCTGCTCGATGACAGCATGTCACTGGCAGCTTTTTCTCCTGAACTGAAGCCTATTTCATTCACGCAGTGAAACTACATGGCCATTGGTTTGTGTAGGGCTTTAAAAACGAACCAATGGCGCGGCAGCAGAGGCTATGGCGACGAAGCCCGCCAAAGCCTGCCAGAATGGGCGGGGCATCCGGCTATATAAGCGGTCGCTCGCCACAGGATTCTCTGATTTCTTCTCCTTCAGCGACGACTCTAAGTCTCAAGCTGATCTGAAGCCGCTCGCCATTGACATGCCTTTGCAGCTGGAATCGGGACCTCTCAGCTCGGCTGAACTGCTTCTCCGCTTCTCCAGCGACGCAGCAGTACCGGTCCGGTTCCCCTGCCGCCATCCGGCGGCTTCAAAGAGCTTCTAAAAGAGCAGCGGCGTTGTTGCAAATGCCTCGCCGTTATTGCGGCTCGTGCGGGTCTCCACTGCATGCCGTTGATGGCCACACGGAGTGCGTTCCCTGCTTGGGGAAACCCCATGCGGAAGCTGCGCTCACGGGAGCTATTTGCTCTCACAGAGCCCTCCTCCTCAGCCACCTGGATTGCCTGGGACTTAGGGTCAATTTTCTCGTTCCTGGGAACAATCTCAGCTCAAATGAAAGCTGTAGTCACACCAGAAGGAGCTCTGGCCATACGGAGGCTGGCGACCTCCTTCAAGATCGGTACCGCTCGCCCGCTCAAAGCATTTCAAAGGATGCTGGGCCTCATGGCAGCAGCATCTCCAGTGTTACAGTTGGGTCTGCTGCGTATGCGCCCCCTTCAGC
>NW_015542737.1:69898-70313 GCF_001515605.1 Sinocyclocheilus anshuiensis
CGGTTGTGTCCTACATAAATCGCCAGGGAGGCCTCTCTTCAAAGCGCCTCTTCATGCTAGTGGAGCGCTTCTTAGAGTGGGCTCAACCCAACCTGCGCTCGCTAAAGGCAGCGCATATACCGGGAAAATTGAACCGGGGAGCGGACATGTTATCCATGTTATCAGTCCCCTCAGGAGAGTGGACGCTCCATCCACAAACGGTTCAGAAAATCTGGGAGATCTTCGAGATCTTCGAGGTAGACCTCTTCGCCTCAAAAGACAACTCTCACTTGCAAATTTATTTCTCAAAGACCAGGGATGCGTTGGCCCATGATTGGCCCAATCTCCTTCTTTATGCATTCCCCCCGATCGCTCTGATCCCACAGGTAATCAGGCGAGTGAGGGAACAAAAACACAGGGTTCTCCTGGTAGCCCC
>NW_015542737.1:70430-101231 GCF_001515605.1 Sinocyclocheilus anshuiensis
TGTCTCAGTAAGCGCGTAGCTCACTGCCCTTCTGCGGCGGATCCGAGTGCAACGGGGAGAGCGAGCACGCGGGTACAGTGCCGGCATGCGATCGCTCAGACCCGGTTGCTTAGCTCCCTGACTCCGCTGTTTCTCTCTCCGAGGCTCACTGAGAGAGGAGAAAACGGGAGGGCGGGGCTGTCTCCAGTGGAGGCGGACCGCGAATGGAGAAGAGCGAAACTCATGCTCGAGTGAGCATTTTGTCTCAGTAAGCACGTAGCTCACTGCCCTTCTGCGGCGGATCCGAGTGCAACGGGGAGAGCGAGCACGCGGGTACAATGACGGCATGCGATCGCTCAGACCCGGTTGCTTAGCTTCCCTGACTCCGCTGATTCTCTCTCCGAGGCTCGCTGAGAGAGGAGAAACGGGAGAGCGGGGCTGCCTCCAGTGAAGGCGGTCCACGAGTGGAGAAGAGCGAGACTCATGCTCGAGTGAGCATTCCGTCTCAGTGAGAGAGCAGTCTCTGCGTGGGGTCTGCCCAGACAGATGACATACTCATTGCTCTTCTGCATCGTGCAAGTTTCCCTGCACGAGCCACACTCGCAGAGCGACATTTGCAACAACGTCGCTACAATTTGCTCTTTTAGGGCTTACCTACTAGAAATAAGCTCTTTTAGAATCGCCGGATGGCGGCAGGGAAAACGGACCGGAACTGCTGCGTCGCTGTAGCGACGGAGAAGCAGGTCAGCTGTGCTGAGAGGTCCCGATTCCAGCTGCGAAGGCGTGTCAACAGTGAGCAGGCTTTCAGGATCAGCGATGAGCGTAGAGTCGTCGCTGAAGGAGAAGAAATCTGAGAATACTGTGGCGAGCGCCCGCTTATATAGCCAGATGCCCCGCCCATTCTGGCGGGCTTTGGCGGGCTTCGTCGCCATAGGCTCGTGCAGCTCCGCTGCCGCGCCATTGGTTCATTTTTAAAGCCCTGCACGAACCAATGGCCGTGCAGTTTCATTGCGTGAATGAAATAGGCTTCAGTTCAGGAGAAAAAAGGCTTTTTCCCATATGCGTCTTAAGCAAGATGCAGTACTCGTTCCCGTATCTCAGGGAACCGAGGTTACGTTAGTAACAGAGTACGTTTTCGTTTATTGACCTTATTGTCGTCTCGTCTTTGTCTCATCTTAGTTATGGGGAAAAAAGCTCAACAACAAGCATTTTTCGTCATAGTTTTCGTTAATGAAATTAACACTAGTCTCCATTTTGCTAATGTGTTAAAAAAATAAAAAAAAGACCCTCCCCCACCTCACATCTCTTGCGCAGTAGGTAATACGTAAGGGGACGAAATATTGGACGTTCGGCACATTCTTTTGGGAAAGTATGCTTGAATTTGAAATATTCGATATTCAAGATATTTTAAAATTTTACATCGTCGTCAAAATTATTGCGATATTATCGCTAATATTCGATATATCGCCCAGCCCTATTTTCAGTTATCTCAGTTGTATTTTTTTAATTCATGGAGCTATTATTATCTAGTTCAGCTAAAATATGCAGCTGAAAAATATGCGGACATGTTATATTTCAGATCTTTTTATACAACTTGTTTTTTCTGTGCCAATATTTCAGAATTGTCTTGAATCATGGTGCATGGCTTTTCTCTTTAATTTAATACAGTGTTAGAAAAGGTTAAACCCATGTTTGTGTAAAGACTTCAGTACTTGTTTGTACACTGAGCTTTGGAGATAGATCTGATAGAAAGTTAATAAAGCTTTGAAGTGTGGTTACATTTTCTGTTGTTTAGCGATTTTCGAATGTGAAATCCAGTCATTAAGTAGGAATATACATGATTGGGATTTTCACATGAGTGCGAAAAATTCCCCCACGCATTTTTGTTGCCTGTAAAAATTTGCCAATGTGACTGCTATTTAGTGTTACAACAGTAAAGTGCATGACGAGGTGGTTTCATGGGAATGAGGCCAGTGAAGATATCTCAGGCTGGTGAAGTCTTCCTGCGGAGGCTCTGATGGCAGAATCAAGCATTGTAAATGATTCGCTACACTAATCACATCCAACACAACATCTAACAACTCTCTAAACTTCTATATCTCATTAAACTCCACTAATGTTCAAATACGTGCCTCTAAATCTTTAATCTTCGCCATCATCCAAGCTGCAATCACATCATGTGAAGCCTTCCCTGCTGTAAGATGAAGACTTGCTAAACTTGTTGCACTCAAAGCAAATGACCAGCTGAAACATGAAGACATGCCACAGATGTTTATGTATGACTGCATTTATAATCTTCAACAAGTTTGAAATCAATCAAGGGCTTTGTCACAGTTCGTTTAAAATTGAATGTGTGGAATTGTATTTTAAATGTATTGGGGAAAAAAAAGATAAAGGCAGCTTGGCAAGATCAAAACACTGACTCAGGCTCCATGTTAGTGTCACTAAGAAGGGAGGTAAAATGTGTTTCAAATTTGTACTTTTTTTTTTTTGTTCTAATTTTAATGATCCATTCAATTACTATTTTAAAAACCTTCACAGTTGTTGCTCTCAAAACCCAAAACTAAAATAGTGCACAAAGCATATCTCTTACACCCACCCTGCCCTGTAACCATGGCAATGATCACAGTTTGCCTTATTCAAGTCTGTGTCATTGCAATTTGACAAGTACGTGTTATTGTTTCTTGCGAATTTCAAACCCTGTGATTTCACTTTCTTCCAAACTGTTCATGAGCAGCTGAGATATACTAGTCAATAAATCTTTGCTGTTCATTTTGAGATTGCCCTTTTGGTAATTTATTCTCCTGAATAGATCTGACTTGCTGAGTGAAAGAAAGACCAGAAATAAGGGATGAAAAGAAACAAAAAGGCAAGGGCAACTTTTACACTAAAGCGAACATTACCTTGAAATGTGAGCATGTTGTGATATTTTAAGTGTAATGAAAGCAGATGGCTTTTCAGTAATATTCAGTCTGATGTTTATTGATGTGTTCTGATGCAATGCAGACAGCATGAAAGTTACTGATATTGAAACCTTGCAGAACCTTTTATTTTTCCACTGTTAACACTTTGAGGAAACGAAAGTATTTTAAACACCCATTAGTTGACATTGACATTCACCGTTATAATGTGATTAATGCTTTACTGTGATTGTGATTGATCTCATGTAAACAGATTATTGAGATTGTTAATATGATTAATATGATTGTTTATAATTAGAGTCATAATCATAGAGTAACCATAAAATAAAACCTTTTTATCACACAAGGCATTTCCCACTAATACCAACATTTAGATTGTATTAGGATTAATAACCTTTTTTTTTTTTTTGGCTTTTACAAAAATCTCAGCTGTACATTTTTTAAATATTAACATTTTGTGGCCGTACAGTTTTTAACTGTTGTTGGAAAACCTTGGCTTTCCTCCTCTGCAACATTGACATTACATGTAGTTACATCATGTTTGGCAGAGGCGTAACATGTCGCATCTTGTTTAGCGGAAGTGTAGCATGTCACATTTAGAATTTTTTTCCCTTACATTTTTGGGAAATAATCAATACTCATGCTTTAAAGGGAACAAGGCATATAATTTTTGTTTTATCACATTATTTAATATTTTTTTCCTGAGGTCATCTCTAATCAAACAGGCCTTTTACTTCAAATCCTCTGTGTAAATGTACTATGCACATGTAAAACAAGTACCAATGCTTACAAGTTACTATACCACTTCCTTCGAATTACTTTACTACAAGTTGCTAAACAGTAAATCAGAATAATTGACATGGTCATTTCTGATTGCTAATTTTTTGTCAGCTTAGTTTAAGTGGTCTTTTTGGACAGGGGAGTACCTTTTGAGTTCAGAAAGTTACAGTGTGTTTTTATATTACAATAAACTCTTTTAAAATAAAAGATCAAGAACAAAAATGTATTTTTCATGATATGAAATTTGAAATTGTTTTAATGCACCTGCTGTTTAGTAGCCTGTAATCAATTCAAGTAAACTCAATCTTTCCTCATCCTTAAACAAAGAAACATGGGTGTAATTCAATACAGAGGATGATGAAACAGGTTGATATATACCTACAACCCTGACTTCACCTCTCTCAGCACAATTATGATAATGCTACTCTGTGATTGGTCAGCACTACAGTGTCATGGCTGTAAGAGGACCAGCAAATGCAGCAGTTTGCAGCGGAGGCAGCAAGCCTCCTAATGATGATTAACAAAAAAGTAATTCACATAAAATTACTTTTTAAAGAACAACATTATAAAGGCAAGGCAAGGCAAGTTTATTTATATAGCACATTTCATACACAATGGTAATTCAAAGTGCTTTACATAAAAGAAAAGAAAATAATACAAAAATAATCACAACAATAAAACAAGTTTTAAAAAGATTTAAAAATTGATTTAAGAGGCTTAAAATTAATTTAAAACAGTTAAGAATAGAAAATGATTATACATAAAATATAGTGCAATCAGTTCGGACATTGCACAGTGCTCATTCAATAAATGCACAGCTAAACAGATGAGTTTTGAGTCTGCATTTAAATGTGACTAATGTTTTAGCACATCTGATCTCTTCTGGAAGTTGATTCCAACTGCGGGCGGCATAATAACTAAAAGCGGACTCCCCTTATTTTGTGTGATGGCAGAGGGAGTCAATGGGGCTGTAGTCATTTGGCAATAAAGCTAGGTAAATCTGGGTATCATCAGTATAGGTGTGATAGGCAATTTGGTTCTTTCTCATTATTTGACTTAGTGGGAGCATATACAGGCTAAACAAGAGCGGAGCAAGAATTGAGCCTTGTGGGACTCCGCATGTCATGGACGTCCACTTAGATTTATGCTCTCCTATACTCACATAATAACCTCTCCCTTTAAGGTAGGGATGTCATATTTAATAATGTAATAATGTAATAATGCAGGGAACCACTCGTTATAAATCTCCTAACTGTGATATTTTCAGAAATAGAAGCCGCGTATAATAGAATGAATGGTTTTATTTTTACGATTTAGTTTTAATCCAAATGATGTGTGTGCTAAGTGAGTAAACATCAAAGATCACACAACAGAATTGCGCGCGCTCTCTCGCTCTCGCTCTCTCCCTACTGTTAAGTAACTTGTGCATTGTTTTACTTACTTGTTTTTTACATATCCGACCGAACTACAAACTCCAGTAATGTCTGTGAGAAAGATATATTCACTCGACAAGCTTGTGTATCTGCGCCGCCGCGCGCTTTGTTTATCAGCTCGCTCACATCAGCTATACAGGCGTTAATACTGAATGTTTAACGTTATATTCATTGCATACATATACTTCGTAGTAGACATCCTTAACTCCTTTCTGCTGTCTGTTGTTCTGTTGTTGGTGTTTCTTTGTTTGAATATGGACTTATCACATGCTGTGTGGTATCGGCGTTTGGTATCGGGGCATTTTAACGAGTACGAGTACGAGTACAGGAGACCAGTATCGGTGCATCCCTACTTTAAGGCATAGTGTACATTTGTATCAATTTGTAATAATTGTGTAGCTTTTCACCACATAAAATGCTATTTGAGAAGAAAGTGTTTCAACATCTTTTATTTTAAATCCATTACAGTGTACAAAACAATCGTTCTGCAACAAGACGAACACTTCAACAATATTACCATAGCATAACAGGAATAAGACACCTCAGAATGTCACGACTGACCAATCAGAATCAAGTCTTCCAAATAACCATGTAATATTTTTGTATTTATTTATTTCCATATCATTGAACATCACTGGCCTACAGTCCTTAGCAATTTATTTTACAATCATTCATACACACAGGATGCGTTTTTGCTATATATATATATATGTTCCAAGGGTTTTTATAACTGTAATTAGTGTGCAAACCTCTAGGAGTGAGATGGTATTAAACATGTCGTCTGTTTAGTCAGAGCAGGCCGGTCAGAGCAAGAGTGTGCGAGAGAGACGCAGTGGGGATTCTGGGTGACACAGATATGACAGCGTGCAGGAATCCCCCAGCCTTGCAGAGAGACACACTCCATGCTTCCCTCTCTGCTTCTCTGCCGGTGACATCATCTCTTCCATATGCGCATAAAGAATGAGGAAGGATTGTCAGGTGACAAGTATGTCACACCTGTCACTAGTAGAGCACAGCACTAGCAACACTCCCAGGGAACATTTGAGTGTACTTAAAGTCACTTAGGATAAAATCGCTGGCTAAATGCAAGAATGAAAATAGCATGCACATATATGTTTCATTTTCAAGCTTTCATAAAGGTTATAGCTGCTAGACCTGTGTTCAGCCTGTGCATATATGTGTGTGTGTGTGTGTGTGTGTGTGTGTGTGCACATGTATGTTTGGTGATGGGGGCCATCTGTATGTGTGTGTGTGTGTGTATGCATAAATGGAAAACACTAAAAAAGCCTTCTGGGTATCAGGAGGCAGAGCTTTAAGGTATGATATGTTAATAAAATGTGTCAAAATGTCTGCTTCCCATTCTCTCTTTATAAACAAACTTGCAGCATGAACTGAGCTAATTAGCGCGCCCATCTGCTCACTTGAGCAAACTTAGTGATACATACCAGAGAAACTGTAAAAAGACAAGCTCAGTTTTTCCCGGCAGATGACAAGTGTTATAAATTGCAGTTTGTTTTCTCCGTCTGCTCTCTTTTCCTCCGTTTTTCCACCTCTGACATTATTCATTCAATTATTTCCTTGGCATTGCCGTGTCTCGTTTGCTGTACGTGTGTCATTGTTGAGGCGTTGTGTAAACACAAGCAATGTATATAAATGGCTGTAATTCAGTCATCTGAAACTGTTTAGCATTTCCTAATCGTCCAGGTCTCTGATCTCCCTAGGAAGTGGCCGTTCGGCTAAACACGTCTGCCAATTTTCCCGGTTTGTGAGGCGCTCGTGGTTTACGGGGAGAAGACGGGAGGATAGGGGCATATGAAGGCAGAGATCGGTATTCCCCGAACAGCATTATGCAAAGCTGTTAGCAACAATTAACTCATAGCACATCGATTGCGACGGGGCCGGGCCCCAGCCATTGTGCGAGCTAAGCACTGCGGTGGTGAGCTTGGAGCCGAGGGGGGAGCGATACAGGAAGATCCATCTGTTCTTTCTGCTCCCCTGCACTGATGGAAGACTACGCTAATCTGGTTACTTGTCAGGACAGGTTAGTTAAAGCAGGCGAATGGAGGAGGCTAGAGCTAAACTGGTTGGCAGCTGCTGGCTGCGCTGCGTCCTCTCCCAGACTCGATAGTGTTAGATTTGGCTCAGGCCGCATGCCTGCCAGCAGACCAGCCAGTCTGTCACCAAAGGAATACCAGCGTTGGCTGACACGGCTTTCTGCGACTATGAACAGAATCACTTATTTTCTTGCGTGAATGTATCTATGCAAGAACCATGAGTTTTAGCACAGATGCAAGTAGTTATTTCAGAAAACATCGTCATAATATGAGCCTTAAAACTTCCAGAATTTGAAGAGTTAAGGAGCTTTTCATCTACTACAGAGCGTAAAAGTAAAATATATATGTTTAAATCTTATATATTATAGAATATTATAGTATTTTAAAATAAGAAATCTAAATCGGGCATAGCAATTAATGCAACTGTTAAAACAAACATCCTGATTACTTTCAAAAGCTTTTATTTATTTAATTTTGGATCTCATTTGGCCTCATGAGGTTTTCACATTTTATATACTATGAAAATATTATGAGGGAAATGAATGGCCATCTGACTGGCTTATTTGGACTCTTAATAGATCCATAAAGTTTAATAGGCAAACATGGGCTGGTCTGTACAAGATGATGGAAGCTGTCAAACAGACAGCTGTAATGGTGTACATATGTGACGTTATGTTCACTGTGCCATTAGAAGCAACCCTCCCAACATACTGAAAAGTTAAAAGCTTTTTCTGGCATTTATTATCTTCACACTTCTAATTGTTGTCTGCATTCTGTTGATTCTCTTTCCTAATAACCACAAATAATTAGTATTGTCAGAGGAAATAAAGATAAATTGATGGCGAAGAACAATAGTTTTCTATAGTAATAGATGTTTTTGAATAAAATTAGCTTGAAAATTTTTCAGTGTTTAATCATCTGTGGAAAATGTAATCAAGAAGCCATTTATAGTTTTTGCATTCATCCTTTAAGGTCACAAGATATATTGATTTAGTTCATTATAGGCTTTGTAAAAACTAAAGTAAACATTTTTTAAAGCAAAAATTATTCTAACAGTTTGTTTTATTTTTATTAAAGGGGTCATATGATGCGATTTCAATTTTTCCTTGCTCTTTGGAGTGTTACAACCTCTTGATGCATAAAGAAGATCTGTAAAGTCGCAAAGACTAAAGTCTCAAATCCAAAGAGATATTCTTTATAAAAGTTAAGAGTCAATCACTCCTACCTAAAACAACTCGTTCTAACATGCCCCCACATGTCTACGTAAGGATGTGGGAAGATTTGCATAACGCCGCCCAAATGTTCACACAAAAAAGAAGGCGTAACTTTTGATTTATTTTAGTTCTAAACACACACATAAACATGCTTTTAATAATATTATGGTAGAAAATGTTGTAAAAATTTTTTTAAATATGCTATTCATAAAATTATTTATTGTGTTGCAGGAGCTGTTGGGTTTGTACAACTGCCCTAACAGGAACATTATTGTCTACCTGTGTGTCATAAAATAAGCCACATTTTTTGGAATAAAATTAGAATTGAGATGTTAGGCTTCATTTTCATAACTGTCCTTCAAACTTATATTTCAAATTCATGGAGAAAACCCAAAACAGATGCGTAAAAGACTACAAACCAGCACTAAAGTGTTTGAAAGTCCCAGTGGGCATTGTTGATTTAAGTCGAAGTGAATCAAACCACCCAGGCACTGCCTAGGAAAGGTTGTCTCTAAAACTCTGTGTAAAACAAAGAGACTTATGGAAAAAGCCTCAAAGAGACCAATGCTCACTTTGAAGTAGTTACAGAATTCAGTAGCAACAGAATTGCGAACCAGTCATCCATATTAAGACCGCATGCAGGCCTGGATGGGAGGATGGTATAATTTATAGTTTCCAAGAAGTATGATGCTATTGATTTGCGTTGATCTCAATGTCAAACAGTGGAATTCGCCTTGGTTTGTAAGGAAAATCTATTAATACAAATTACAAACAAATTAATGTCATACTGTACCTGCAGTGACGTATATGAACAAAGTATCAGGACAACGTGGACGAATGAACCAAAATCACTGGTACCACAAAAACTGTAATATTTATGCAGATATATTTCATTTTTAAGAAGGCTTTTGTTCACGTCACAATTACTTTTAGGCTTCATTGGAAATTAAAAAGAACAGATGATAACTGCAATCTAGCATTTGTATTTGAGTAAAATGACAAATAATTTGGCAGGGGAATGAATGGTCACACACACACACACACACACACACACACACACACACACAAAAACACGGTTTTCTCTCTTTCTCACTCTCCATCTGCTGCTAATGGAGTCTCATGTCTGAAGTAGGCGTGGCTGACGACTGAAGTCTCTGTGTCAATCAATCCCTTTGCCTCGCCTCCTCATGTGGTTTAGCTGTTAGGACCACCACACAGCATTTTTATTCAATTAAACAGCCCCCCACCCCAAAAACCATCCATACTACATCCTGTAGGCCTGTGTTGATTGTCTCTGTAAGCAATTTAGGCCTGTAATGATTTTGTGACTTGTTATGCTAATTATGATGGCCTTCCCAGTCTGTGAGAGCTAGTTGTAGATTTATTAGTCGCTGACTGAGAAGGAGCGAAAAGAAAAGCGGTAGTGGTAATTAATCCTGTTAACCAAGGATAATTGGGCAAAAAATAGCCCCCGCCAATGGCTTTAGCTCTAAGGAGTGGCAGTTAACCCTGGTTCCTGTCTTTTATTTAAGAGTTAATGTTTCCTTTGCTTTCTGCTTCCTATCAGGATCCCTGCAAATGTGCCGGCCCTGTTCCCTGATTGTCAGGAGCTCTGCCTCAAGGGGCTACAGGGTTCTTCTACCTGCTAGTTAATGGCATTGCCACCTCCCTCAGCAACACGCAAAGACACACAGACTGGTATCCATGCATTGCATCATTTCCAGTGTGTGACTGAGCTTGTCTGCATTCGTCTGATGGATGTTACATTGACAACATCTAAAATAACTTTTTATAGGCATGCAAATATAGACGAATCATTTTAGGTTTATGAAATATTGAATTCATAGAATTAATAGATTGAGTTTACTGAATTTTTAAAGGGATAGTTCACCCTAAAATGAAAATTCTATCATTTACTCACCCTCCACTTGTTTCAAACCTGTAAGATTTTTTTATTTCACAGATTATGTAAGAAGATGATGTACAACCAAACAATTGACTGTAGCCATTTATTTTTTTTCCATATTATGAAAGTCAGTGGCTACTGTCAACTGTTTGATTACTAACGTTCTTTAGAATTTCTTATTTTTCTTCCTACAGGTTTGAAACATTTTGAATATGAGTAAACGATGACAGAATTTTAATTTTTGCGTGAACTGTCCCTTTAAATAATGACAGTAATTAAATTACTAATTAAAATACTATCACTTTATTCACAGCATTCACCTACTTTTGCTTTATAATTGTTTAATTCTGTTGTGTGATTTCTGATGCTTTATTCAACACTTTTTATAGGATTACCCAACCCCAGTGGTGGAAAGAGTACTGAAAAAATATACATATATATATAATGTATATTTAAATATACAAATATAAAATTACCATTACCTTCCAAAAAATGTAGTGTGAGTAGAGTAAAAGTACGGGAAACTTTATCAAAGGAAACCACACACACACGTCTTTTTGCTGAGCCGCGGCTGTCTCGGTGAATCAGCAGCATCCACAACTGAACGGAACAAAAAGTGTTGAACTTGAAAATTGTTTATGCGCAGTGCATTTGCAAAATTAAGGCGGATTGTATAAAATGGCTAAAAAACATTTTAAAAAACGTTTTCACAGCGCGCATCACGCGCTCAAACTCATCAAAAGTCAACAAGTACTCAAAAAAGTACAATTACTGATAAAAACTACTTAATTACTGTAACGTGAGTATTTGTAATTCAGTTACTTCACACCCCTGCCCAACCCTAAACTTTAAAATGAATGAACATTCTTGTCTCATCAAAAAACTATCAGAAATATTATTGTAATTGTGTATTGTAACTAACATTTTTGTAACTGTACATTTTATATGCCTATTATGTTTTTTTTATATTGTTAAGAAATGGTTAGGTTTAGAATGGGGCAGTTAGGGGCTATACAAATATATTTTGATATACAAATCAATGTAAAGGATTATTATTATTTTTTTATAAATCATAAATACTTTTCCATTGTTAGATGCTATTAAAGGGGTCATATGATGCAATTTAAATTTTTCTTTTCTCTTTGAAGTGTTACAAGCTCTTGGTGCATAAAGAAGATCTGTAAAGTTGCAAAGACTAAAGTCTCAAATCCAAAGAGATATTCTTTATAAAAGATAAGAGTCAACCACGCCTACCTAAAATGGCTCGTTCTAACACGCCCCCACATGTCTACGTCACGATGTGGGAAGATTTGCATAACGCCGCCCAAATGTTCACGCAAAGAAAGAAGGCGTAACTTTTATTCTCGCTGTAGTATTGTTGCCGCCGCCATGTCGTGAAGACGCTGTGTGTTTCGTTGTGAAAGCGAAACTACTTTGTTTGGCCTTCCAAAGAGGACGATATCCGCTTCGTCAGGCCTAGAGCTGATCCGTGCTGGTCGCTGAGGAAATACATCAACTTTGCGCTGTGGATCGCCGGATCGGCTTTCACCGTGGACGAAGCGGAGTCCAGCCCGGGGTCATCACATGTGGTTGCCACAAGCCCGCTGGCCGCTCCTTCGTCGAATCCGCCGGCCTCCGCTCACTCAAGGCCGCCGGCCTCCGCTCACTGTAGCCACTGGCCGCCGCTCACTCAAGCCCGCCGTGTGTGACGCTGTGTGTTTCGTTGTGAAAGCGAAACTACTTGACGCGTTTCAGAAAGGCGGGGCATAGAGGAGAAACAATAATATACAGTATGTGGAAAATAATGTTTTTTTTTTAACCTTAAACGGCATAAACACATTTCATTGCACCAAATACACAAAATAATGTTCTTTTTAGCAACATCACATGACCCCTTTAATATGTATATATGTTTCACCATATATCAAATGTACAAAAATGTATGCGACTTAAACATTATGTACCTATGTATGCTAATGAGATCAGGGTGAACTATTAGGACATCTACGGTTTTGTGGTTTGTAAGTATTTCAACTAAATTATATTAGAGGAAGGAAAACTATTTTGTTTTTCCTTTCATGCAACAATACAAAAACCCTTCTTCATAAACAAAACAGCATGATACAAAGTCCAGTTTTGTGATAACAAGGCCTGAAGTGGCTGGTTTCTCTTCCTGCTCCTTTCTTATCTTGTCTTTTAAACCATCAGTCAGCTGTAAGTAAATCTGTAATTAATAGTAGACATTTCAGCATCAAGCATGGGAGCAGCTGCAATAACATCCTTCTCTAAAAATTCTCATACGCTGTCCCCTTTACAGTTTACAGCATCTGCAAGGACCTCTATGAAATTGTTTTTGTTTTTTTTTAGCAGATGATTCAGAGAATGTAAAAGGGTTGCCAGGAAAATATCTTTTATGAAACAATGTTTTCATGACCTCTGATACATGCAATGTCTACATGCAAGGACATCAAGGAGAGAGGATGAATATCTTTAGAATATCTAAGAAAATGTTGAGCTACAGTATACATAAGTTCTAAATATAACTGAAGTAGAGACAAAAGAAATGAGACACTTTTGTTTTCTGCAAATGTTGGTGTTTTTAAAGGGCACAGGCAAAGGCGCCTTGATGCGTTCTGTCACCTGAGGTCACATTCACTTCCAAAGAGAGCAACCATAAGGTGACAGAGCTCTGTTAATTGCACTGGAAAATAATTAAATGGATGAACTAATTCCCCAATATGTATGTGAGTCCAACTTAATTAAAGAAACAAACTCAAATCAACCTTCAGCAAGAAAAAAAAGAAGTGTGTACACCCAGCGTGAACTTGTCTCGCCCCTAAGTGTCCCACAGGAGGTAGTTTTAACATCTTTAGTATGTTTATTGTCACTGTCACATATAGCATAGGAGGCAAGGACATCCACAAAGGAGAGGCCAAAAGAAGAGAGCACTTGACATTCCCCCCTCTGAAGTAAAAAAAAAAACAAAAACTTAATTACACCATTTAAATAATTATTTACTGGATTTGTTTGTCCCTCATCTTCTCCCACCTCTCCTCCCCCTCCTATATTTATTCATTTATTTTCTTCTCTTCTTCTTAGGGAGGTTTTCACCATATGGTTGCAGATCAAGTAATGTCAAACATTTTGCCCTTGCAAGTTTTTGCAATTTGCAGTTTTCAAACGTGAGACCTGTTGAAGGCACAAGTGATAATGGACGCGCTCTACCCCCTACCGCCTCTGTCCCACCATATCTATCTTCAATTAATGCTACAGCGGGAGCTTCATGTAATAACACTTGCGCTTGTGGCCTGTCCACGTGAAGGAGGGGGTGTATAGGCGGTGTGGAAAGAGAGAGAAAGTAGGTAGGTTAAAAAAACTAATTAAAATGCCACTTGTGCACTCATGTGAGCGGTGGTGTCGAAAGAGAGAGAAAGTAGGTAGGTTAAAAAAACTAATTAAAATGCCACTTGTGCACTCATGTGAGCGTTGCATGTTAGCTGGATGCTTATATTGTGTTTTGAGGCGGGCGAGAGTATGCAAAGCTTTGTCTATCATTATTGCTGTGAGCAATCAGGGTAATGCCAGCTGGACGGTGGACGCGTTGACAGCTGTAATTATGTATCTCCATGGTGATCACTTTTGGCCTGTCATGGAGGCCAGGCTGGCTCCTCCTCCTCTGGCATTTAATCAGATTGTGCTGTCACTTGTCAGGTGGACTGTGGCTGGTTGGGGCGTAGTGTGCGTTTTGTGGGAGTGTGTTTGTGTTCGGAAGTGTGTGTGTGTATGTGTGGGACGTAAGTAGGGGGTCTCGTCTGTCTCAGCCCTGTGCCTAAAACCGGTGAAGAATGTTTAATTACATGCAGCGGAGCCCTTCTCTCTCTCGCTCTTTCGCTCTCCCACTCAGAGTCTGCACCCCCTGGCCTGGTCAGTCCTCTTTCATCCTGTGCCTCCTCCAAAGGCCGGTTCAGTTGTAAGCTGTCTTTTATAAGGCTTGCGCAGGGAGTCACTGTGTCCTCCTCCTACTCTCATCTCTGAAAGAGCCAAGCAGAGGAGAGGCATCTCCTTTCACCTAATAAATGAAGGCATGGCTCTCTTCTTCCGGGCCTAAGTATTTTAAGCAACATATAGTTCTGCATTGGTTTAGCTACCTAAAAATTCTGTCATTTAGTCACCCTCATGTTGATCTAAACCTGAATTACTTTTTCTTCAGTGGGTTGTAAAAGGTGAAATTCCGAGGGCTGACACTTTAAGATTTCTTAGCTTCAAAAAGGAAGCAAATGCACTGTGTAAGTATTATAAAAGTGGGCCATATGTGCTAAGTCGTCTGAGGTTATATAAAAGCTTTTAGGTTATTCAGTTATTGAGTAAAACTGGAGTCGGATTCATGAACAAATTCAGTTTTGTGCGCTCATTCACTGAAAATGTACAGCTCAAAAGAATGGTCCATGTCATGAAGATGAGCTACTGTGGATATCGACTTAATTTCCTGTCTATTTTTCGGGCAAGATTTGTATGTCTTCAGAAGACTTGGAATACATTTGTATGATACTTTTGATTATGGTCCGTTTTGGTCTTTTTGATCCTTAAAATTTGTTTGAATTTTAGTCATTCAGTTTGAGAAAATAAAGTCACAAAATGACATGAAGTTTTGTTAACAATGCCAGAATTTTCATCTTTCGGTAAACTCCTTTAAACTCGGCATGACATTCCATTTCATGAATGCATGTTTTTGATCATTGTAAATGATTCATTCTTATATATGTTTAATTTTTACTTTTTTTTTAATCTTGTCATTTTTAATTAAAATACTGTATCTTAAGTCTTCCAATGAAATTGACTTTTCTCTGGAGATGTATGCTGGACTTTACTAATCATGTAGGCTCCTTAAACCCCACACCTCCACAATCAACACCCGATGGATAAAATCAAGTCCCCGTCCGCTCTACTTTTTTTTTTCTTTGGTAATATGTTTCACTTGGATGTACGTCACACTGTGGAAAAAAAATGGTGCATTTATGAGATAAAAGTTTACAATATCAGGCAAATAATGTTCAACGGCGGTGAAATCAGCCTGCCAGTATTCTGAAAACACTAATTCAAAAGAATGCTTTGGGATGATTTGCATACGGACATCACGGCACGTCCAACACATCACAAGGCGTGGGCTGAAGATGTGAGTAGAGACCCTTATAACCTTCTCAGTGCACCAACAGGAAGTCGACTTGTTTTTATTGCACCCCCGTGTCCTTTAATGTGTAAGATGAAAGCATGTGTATCAGTGGTGTTTTTCTTTGCTTTTTATGGCTTGCTAATTCATATTTTGGGAAAAAGGAAAACATAAACGTATTGTTGTAAGAGTGCTTTTGGATTCAATTCATTTATAGCCTCCTTATTTATGCACTTCCTGAAATCCCAAAAAAGATAGTTGCCAACTGTGCCTTTGGATCAATGATGAGCCTTGTTTTACTCTATTGTGCACATGCTATTATTTTTACAGAGTATGATACTTCTGCATGATCACAAAATGCTGCACAAGGATTCTTATTCTACAGTAACTGTGAGCTTTCTCTTTGGTAACAGCTTCTGACAAAAGCCATATGTAGAGCTGGCTTTTACATTTTCAGCCTGTCATCTATGTCTCACAAACGTGTCTTTAGCATTTGGATTGCTGTTGCTGCTGTGTGACTGTTTATCTTGACTCCTTTGCCTCTGTCTTCCTCTTTGTTGCAGTATACAGGAGCAGCAAGTCTGAGGTGCAAGTCCATGGACTGCTAATGAGACTAGATCTACGGTTTGTGGTGTGCTGAGCCTGGCTTCTTTAATACTGTATCAAAGGCCCAATCAAAGGGATAATTTCCTCCCGCAGCCTGCCTCTGAGCATCACTATGAGCCGTTTTGCTTTCTACAGTCTTTTTCTGGCCTTGTGAAAAATACAAGAAATTATGTGCTTTTTTATGCGTCTTTAAAAGTAATGTGGAGTCCAGTTCTATTGTTCTCATGGGCATTTTCTTCGGGTGCAATGGATGTATACACCAACTAATGAATGAAATATCAAGTGAGTATGGATTTTTGCAGTATTGTGTGATTGCAGTGTTGCCTTTACACTTGGGTGAGTCTCAAAGGGATGTATATTTGATGGACAGAAGAGAGACAACAATTCCTCCTTAGGGGTGAGGCCAGTTTTTGCAGATCAGAAGTGATTCCTTTATTTTTTAGCCGTTTAATCTGACCCTTGTTGCCAGGAGTACAATTCTTACTGTAATGGTTGTGTGCTCATGGCCATTTTCTTAAAAGAGGCACGGACATTCCTGCCACATGCTTCACGGAAAACATGGTGGACATTTAGTAGGACAAGAAGATTTGATTTCGTCTTGCAATGAGAGAGAGGCAGTGAGTTCTCATTGTCATCATTTACTCACTCTCAACCTCAGGGATGATATAGATATACAGTGGTGTGAAAAAGTGTTGGCCCCCTTCCTGTTTTTTAAAGATAATGCAAGTAAATACAAAATGCAGTTTTTAAATGATTATTTATTTTATTAAGGGAAAAAAGCTGTCCAAACCTGCCTGGCCCTATGTGAAAAAGTAATTGCCCCCTAAATCTAATAACTGGTTGTGCCACGCTTTGCAGCAACAACTGCAATCAAGTGTTTGCGATAACTGGCAATGAGTCTTTCACATCGCTGTGGAGGAATTTTGGCTCACTCTTCTTTGCAGAATTGTTTTAATTCAGCCACATTGGAAAATAAGAAATCAGGAAGGGGGCCAACACTTTTTCACACACTGTAGTTGTCTAAAAAAGTCCAGTGACATGTGCTGCCCTTGTTTCAATAGGAAATGTAGCTATTTTTTTAACATTTTTTAAAGGTAGCTAATCATGTTTTGGAACATCTGTACTGTAGTGTGTATCTGCAATTTTATAGCCAAGAAACAGCTATGACATTTTGAGCTTATATGTTTATCGCTTAACGATACTGTAATGATCTGAGTTTTCTTAATTATGTTTCATCATTTTCCTCTTCCTGCCTTAATCATACGATGAAGCTGTAGATCGTTTGTTTACTATCTACTTCTTACTAAGAAGGGTTGTGCAAATGAAGTATATCTATGTTGGTTCCTTGTAGTAGTAGGCCTAATTGTACATTGGTTTGTCTGAAGGGTTGTTGTTGAATCCCAAAGAAAATGTGGCTAAGCTGTTCATTTTGAATTCATGGAGACCTTTGTAGTATTTGAACATATAACGCTCATAATTATTTGAACACAAACTTGGGTGAGGTGTGTAAAAAAACTCTCCAGGGATTTTCTAAACCAAGGTAATCCTGAGATTTGACTGCTGAAGTAACATAGTTCTGTTTTTAACAGCATGCAATGACATTCAGACATGGTGAGGCCTCTAAACATATGGTGTAATGATTGAAATCAGCTCTAATCAAATTGAAATAAAACTGAAGCATAACTGAAAGAAAATGAGCTGTGGAGGATTTCTTAGTACTGATAGATTCAAGTCAAAGATGAGATACCTGGCACCATATATGGAGTCTCGGATGCTCAGTGTCTTTGGCACAAAACAATTATATCACTGTCGGTTTGTGGTCCAAATTCCTGGTGTGAAGGGCTGGTGGATATTAGGACGAAATGGCTGGAACAGGTTCTAACTAACAAATTGAATATGATTTAGCCAATTAACAACAAATGGAAATGACTTGCATTCATTAGCCTGAATGAAAATGATCTCTCTTACTGTTCGGTTTTTAAAAAGAAAGAAAACGGGAGAATATAGCATCACTTTAGCAGGATATGAAAGTTCATAGAGTAAAAAGCTACGAAGAAAAGAATCCACGTCTTGGCCAAATTATAGGCTTTTCACAAGCGCTTTTTATCATTCTTGTCAATTGCTATCAGTTGCCCTCACAGCTATGTGATAATGGTGACATTTTCTGTATCCACTCATTTCAAGTATTATTATTATTATGTTGTGGCACATTTCTCTCGCATGCTTTTAAATAATTTCCTGGTTGCATTCAGTGTTCAACCCTAATCATTGGGATCCATTTCAGGTCATCTGGAATGTCTCATCTCTCTCTAACGGCATTCAGTAAACAGAGCAGATGAGCGGAGATGTTGTCCTTTAACTGCTAAGATAATGAAGTACTGTGGGATCTGACTTCCGGGCCGGCCAGGGCAGGTTGGAGTAAGTTCGGCCCAGCGCAGGGAACTGCAGTGTGTGGTAGGGTGCCATGGCAGGTGCCTGTGTCAGCAGTACTGCCGGCCAAGGGGGGAGAGGTCAATCTCACACCTCCAGCAGGTGGTACACAAGCTTGCATTAATGATGCTTACAGTGAGATAGCTGCAGTGTCAGGGGGAGAGGAAAGCATCGAGCCAGGTGTCTCCTCCAGCTCTGAGATTTACATGGGAACACAACGCAGGTAACAGGCTTCTAAATTAGGAATTCATGCTTGAAGTTGTTGGGTTGAGTGGAGAACTGCCTTTGTGGTCATTGCTTTTTTTGCGAAAGATTCGGTTAAAATCACATAACATTTCTTTACATAAAGCTGAAAGACTTGCATTTATACAATTTAAAACATTACCTAAACTGCTTTTTTTTATTTGATTGAGGCATGTGTGGGTGTGCTGTTTTTGTGTCTGCTGATGTTTATTATGACACCTGCTTTGAACATTACAATGCTTTAATTAATTCTACAATATGTAAATCCACTTCACCAGCGAATTCCTCTTCAATAGTGATGCTATAGAAAAACTTCAAAGACAAAATTATTACGATGGCTGCACACTTGTTTCTCTGATGTGTAATGCCTATAAGAATCTGCAATTTATTGTTTGTTGGTCAGAATTTTAAAGTTGGCTCAAAATGGAAATTCCAAATGAAATTACGGTGGATTTCTAAATCCATCTTATTGGTCTTATTGTGATTCATGTATGCATATTTTGACATTTTAATATTTTTTTGTAGCTCGTGATAACTTGACCTTCCAGTGAAATGACAAGGACTTCTCACTTGTGATGTATACTGGAATTCTCCAGATCTTCATGTCTTTAATATATGTGCATCTTGCTGTAAGTGTGTGTAGTGTTTAAATGTAAATGTGGCCAATGCATTTACATACCCAGGTCCAGATGTTCAATTATACGATTTGGTAAAAAAATTGTCGTAATGCTTAGTCTTTTTATTTTTTGTAAGCTTCTGAGTTTAAAAGCTTTATGTAAACAGTGCTGTATTACTGTGTAATACTATATATTTCAAATCTATAGTTACAATTATCTATGGTTAAGATTTCATGTTCCAACAGTAGCCCCTGTGGCCGTTCTGCCTCATTCTGCACTCTTATGTTATACATCTGAATCATGAGCTCCTCACCTCATCTTCCTCCATACCTCTTTGTCCTTCTGCTCTCGTCCGTGTGGTAATGGATGAATGAAAGGAGGAAGGATCTATTCTGGACATTTCACGCCCCCGTCAGCTCTTTACCACAGATGATCAGCTGCTGCGTGTGTGTGCTATAGCAGTGTGTAATATAAACAGAGATAATGTGAGCGTGTCCTGATGCCACAGTGAGTGCACATTTGTATCAGTAATTTACAGTGAGTGTATATAGGAGTGTAGCTTAAAGGGGTAGTTCACTCAAAAATGAAATTCAGTTATTTACTCAACCTCTTGTTGTTCAGACCTGTATGATGTTTTTCTTTTGTGGAACACAGATATTTGGAAGAATGTTGGTAACCAAACAGTTCTCAAAATATCTTTGTTCCACAGAAAAAAGAAAGTCATGAGTGAATGATGACAGAATTTTTTATTTTTTTTTGCTGGAGCTATATTTTTAAAATGTATCTTCTGTGAGTGAAAGTGGAGAACAGTACTTGAACAGATCCATAGCAAATGGACCTGGTTTTCTCATGGGAGCAGGATGGGGTCTGTTTAAATTTTAAATATGAAAAATATTATCATCAGCCATCACAGTAACAGTGTAATGTACTTCACCGTATTTCGTTAAAAATCTAAATTTTTGCCTTTTCTACCCTCGCAGTGGCCTGACTCATTTTTTTCTTCTTCGATGCCTCCAATGGCGGTATCTGGTCTGAAATGTCCTGAAGGAAGAACTCCTTCTGGCCTTCCATTTTATCTGAGATCAGGAGTATTTGCTGGCCCCATTTGATCTTTTCAGTACGCTCGGGTTTAATGTCTGGCCAGTGTTTTTCGAGCAGCAGGTAGTCACAGGGAAGCTGTTCTAGGGTCATCACTCTTTTGTGTCACTGTAATTCACACACAGATGGAGACCTTTGAACTCTGACAGAGGTCATTTTGAAATTATTACTTTATACATTTCTGTTTTGGTTGGGTGTTTTGAAGAAAGGAATGATCTTTGGACAGATTCTAGAGAAAAAAATATCCCTGTAAGGGTTTTCTCTGTGAAGGATTTGTTTTCCTACGCGAGACCATTTTTTGTTAGTTTTAAATAGCCCTTTTACATGTTTTGATACTGGACATTTTGAAGTTAAGGGGGGGCTTTCATGAATGTGGTTTTATACAAAATGTAATTTGTTGTTTGCAAAGGGGGTTGTGGGGGGTGGGTAGACATTTTGGCAAGAGTCCAGCTAGTTCTAGACAGGTTTGATCTGCCTTTTATGGCTTTTTTACATGCTATATTAGAGTATTGACGGGGTGCCTCTGACAGTCTGTGGAAAGGCTACACTAACAAAAGCATCTTAACATATGAGAGATGAGATGAACAAGCAAGTCGTAATCTTTCAGCACAACAAAGAACTGTCTCTGCATGTACTTGATTCCTTTTTCTCATACGGTAGATATATTAAATAGATTTTTTGATTTTAGTTGTTATTTTTTAACAATATAAAATAAATTAAATATTATTTTTTTATTGATTCAATGATTTTAGTTTTATTTTAGTCCCTGAGAAAGTATCACTGTTTTGGTCAATCCGTTAGCTCGTTAGTGTTCTTTCACATCAAAGACAAGTAGAAGTTTAACCTCACTGTGCTGATTGCATCATGTGACATACGGAATACCTTGTAATTGGCCAGTGGAAGGCTAAAACGTTTTTTTTTTTTGTCGATGGTAAATCAGTTTGAGCAGTAGGCACAAAGCCGTAGACTTCATAGCAGTTTTTTTTAACAGAATTGTGTTAATGACACAGATTCATTCGAACTGTCATCTTCATTGTACTATTTGAAGCAGTAAAACTCAATTCGTACATGATTGGTGACACATTCTATGCTAGCAGTTTGTATAGGTTGTACCCACCATGCACATGACCTCTTTTTCATATTTATTTTTTTTCTACAGATAGAGTGGTCCCTTCTTCGCTTTGTTATGACCGAGTATCTAGTTCAGGGTGGGCATTAGGCTAACTTCATACCTCATTTGATGTGAGGTCTGTTGATGTGATCAATTGCTTGAGTGAAGTCGCCAGAGTCTTTCATCAGGCGTCTGCTCACAGAAGGAGGTATGGACAGAGCTGGAGGCTCAAACCTATCTGCTTTCATGATGTTTGTCTCTCAACTGACTTCAGAACAGTGTTTAGCTTCACACACAGTAGATGGAACGCTCTCTAGATCATTTACAGCACGGCAGTATCTCCAAAAAACTGTCCATGCGTGTCAGCCGTAACTAGCTGTGTTACCTTTTAGCTTGCGGCTGCAGGTATCAAGGACTTGTGTGGTTTTGTTAACTCGATGTGAAGTTGGCTTTAGTAGACATAATTTAGCAGACACCGTGGCTGTCACCAGTACCACAGAGTTGTGAAAGTATTGGCAGTAGTTAGAACTGATGTAAGTGTAATACTTGTAGCATGTGTTACCCAATTAGATATCTGACATACGCCTGTATTTCCGATCCAGAGTCTATTTCTTTTTGTTGGTGGGTGGCTCCACCTGGCCATAGATGAGATTGTAGAAGGGTTTGACAGCTTGGGGGACATTTGATCTTGTCTGTTGTTATTGTCTAGTCATGTTGCCCCAATGCTCAGCTGAGATTCTGGCTTAAGCCTGGCTTTGCCTTTAAATATTTACTCTAAGTGGATGACAGTGCTCCTTTCCCAGTAGAATCCATGTGTGACGTACATCACTTAGCCACATTTTATCGTACCTGCAGGTGTTGTGCACTTACTTACCCAGCCACTGTACTTTTTAATTGCATGTGCATTTGATTTATCTGTCTGGCATCTCATGGGCATTTTTTCCATAGACATAATAATAATAATAAATAATAATAATAATAATGTATTCTGTTATTAGTCATGGTTGTTAGAGACTTTCATAATACACATAGTGATTATAAACTCTGATTGAATGAGCCATGTTTAAAGCCTTTTTGGGCCATAATGTATTATGCTTATATTATATTATATTATATTATATTATATTATATTATATTATATTATATTATATTATATTATAAGTAATATAATTAATATAATCATGGTTGTTTAGACACATTTATATAAAAGTAGTTCAAAACCATTTTTGAATGTGCTATTCTATTCTATTCTATGCTATGCTATGCTATTTAAAATCAAAATTCTGTTGGCTTTGTTAGCCATAAATTGGCACTGTCATATAGCACTTTAAGTCAAAGTTGGCATAAATTTATTTAGTTCTCTTTAAAATTATACAATTTATTAAATGTCTGTGTCTTGTATCATATTGAGTTTTTTTTTTATACAGTTTTGTAACCACTTGAAGCTGTGCATACATGACTTAATGTAAAAACGCTGGGTCTGTTTTACCTCTTCCAGAGCGCTGCTTTCTTTCCTGTCTTCTTTAGTGCATGATGATTGAGACAGAGGCCTGTACAGATTGAATGTAGATTGAGTTGTACACCTCCACACATTCATATCGACTGCTACATTTACATGGGAAGCTCTCAGCGTGTTTGTGCAAACAGGGCAGGAAGTGTTTGTTATAGTGGACGCGTGGGGTAACTATAAGTGTCCCTTTGATTCCTGTGGTTTCAGTGACACACTCCCTCTCTGCGCTGGGCATTGTTCACCCACACTTCTCTCCAGGAGTCAGCAGTGTTTCCTGCTGAGGGTCTATACACCAGCATCTGAAGGGGTGTGTTTCAGCACAGCAAGGCTTTCTTCTCTCTTTTCTCCTCCAATCTTGTCTCTTCATCGTCACATCAGATTGTTTGTCTAATTGTGTGATTGTTCGTCAAGGCTTGAAGTGGGGGCCGGCTCTGCATTTGTGGGTAAAAATAGAGAATTTTGCTAAAAATAGTTGGATTTTTTGTTCCTTTATGTTATATGTTATGTTATGTTATGTTATGTTATGTTATGTGACCGTGGACCACAAAACCAGTCATAAGGGGCAATTTTTTTGGATTTATACATTTAGATTTGAACGCTGAATAAATAAGCTTTCCATTGATGTATGGTTTGTTAGGATAGGGCAATATTTGGCTGAGGTACAACTATTTGAAAATCTGGAATCTGAGGGTGCAAAAAATCTAAATATTGAGACCGGGCCAAAAGATCAACAAATTGGTACGCATTTATTATTAATTTTATGTGTTTATTATAAAAAGCAACAATGACCTCAATTTGAGGTTCCACATCCAGATGTAAATGAGGTGGTGATAACCAAATTATTGCGTTCCAGCGATCGGCCAAACTTAGACCTGTGGAATGACACATCTTATCAGTGGCCCTCCAGGAACCGAAATGCATTTTAGAAAGTGTGATTTCTTTCCTTTTCTTCTCCGTCTGACTTTAATTTTCTCTTCTTCCTCTGCTCCTCTGGGTCAGCAGCTGTCAGGTATTGAGGGGAGAAGAGGGGGGCTGTCCGCTGCTGTACCGCTGTTTGCCACGACACACGCCCACCTCCAAGTCACATCTGGTGCGGGGAGCGAGCACTCCGATAAGTGAACCGAAGCCGATGGTGCGCCACACAGATGTTGCCCCCGCTACTTTCCCCTCTAAGTCTTCCAAATCTCCTTGAGAGAGTCGCACACACTTCGGCCTCCTCCTGATAAAAGTTTGCCGAGCGAGAGTCTTCGTTCTCCACGTGGGTGGTCCAGCCCGTACATTCACCACACCGGTGGGCAGGAAGCCCATGGCATGCTGTACCTGCGCCTCATCCTCCTCTGCCCCCTCTACAATCTCGTTAACTGTGTCTATTACATTCGAGGCCGCCCGAGGGCTTCCGAAATCCTCCCAAATCTCCAGTGGTGGCTGCAAGGCCGTATCTTGTAGATGCACGTCTCTGCAGCCTGGCGGCTGGGGCAGCAGGGTGAAATTGAATTAGCCATTGTGAACCTGTGGCCTTGAGAAGATAGATGTGTCAGAATCGAAAAGAGAGGGCTGGACAGGAAAGTTCTGAAATCTTTTTTTTCTTAGGCACTAAGGGCTGTCTTTAACTAAGCAACTAATGATGACCAGCCCTGAAAACTACAGACAGGGGATCTTCTCTCTGTCCAAAGCAGGGTGAGCTCGGGTCATGCTGCGTTCCTCTGAAGAGGAAGCACAGGTCAGGAGATCAAAGAGGCTTTTTTTCTGATCTTCTCCAGTGGTGTCAACTTCAGTAACGAAGCCACGTGTGTTTGATCAATAAGGATGGATTTGTTAAAGTATGCACCTTTTGTTTTTTGGTCAGTTACTAAGTAGACGATTTCTATCAGAAGCAGCTTACAGTACACTTTTTTGCAGGTGCTTTGCTTTTAGGCTCAGTGTTGGTAGCTCATGGCTCACTTGGTGTGAGGAAGGAAGCAGTGCCCTTCTGTCTCTCCTGCAGCTACTTTTCTGTAAGTGTTCCCATCCTCTTTCTATAACTCACACTGATGTAATTGCGCTCTGTTGTCTTAAAGTGACAGCTCTTCAAGTTGTTTTAACAAGTTCAATTAATTGGAGGCCACACGGGGTGTAATCTTCAATAAATCTTTTGAGATTACCTCTAGTTGTGGGGCAGGGGTTTTCAAAGTGGGATGCTGAAACACCCAGGTGCTGCAAGGGAGTAATAATAATAGGAATATCTAAACAGGTTAATTTATCAAATTCCACACATTGTTTCATTCTGCTGTTTAAAGATTGCTTGGAAATCTGTTAATAATTATTTTATTCTGTTTATAGCTAGTATTTTATCTTTCTCTTCAAGTGGCCTTAAGCTTAAAAAGAATATTTTTCACATAGCGTTTTACAAATGTATATTTGAGAAGCTAATATTTGAGCACTGAACGAGCATTTTAGAATGATTTCTGAAGGATCATGTGACACTAAAGACTGGAGTAATGGCTGCTGATAATTCAGCTTTACCATTACAGGAAGTTATATTTTAAAATATAATATAATATAAAGAGGTGTTTTAAATTGTGATAATATTTCATAGTAGTACCGTTTTACTGTATTTTTGGTCAAATAAAAGCAGCCTTGGTGAGCATAAGAGACTTTTTTCAAAAGAATGAAAGAAATCTTAGACACCAAACCTTTGAACAGTAGTGTACATGAAATTGTGTAGCTGCTTTATACTGTATTTAGTAAAGGGGATCATAATATTTGTGGGTTAATGGCATCAAATTTTTTTTTTATTGCATCTTTTTATCAACATTTCAACCACTTATAACATAAACATAAACATAACCAAACCAACCAACAGACAATGCCCATCTTTTACAATGCTAGTAAAAAAACAACAACAACGTGTGCCTTCTAACATACCAAAACTCAAAATATTACTTAAAGAGACATCAATAAAATCCAGGTATGGAGTCCAAACGTGACGAAAAGCTTCGGAAGACATGTGAGTAACACAAGTTAAAAATTCTAAGGAAATCATTTCCCTAATAATCTTGTGCCATCCTTTCAAAGATGGGGGTTTGTCACAGATCCAAGTTAACAATATATATTTTTTCTGGCGGCATCAGAAATTTTGAAAACCCCTGATCTAGGAATTTAATTAATTCATTACTCATAGTCAAAGCTGGAGACTTTGTACTAAATCAGTGGCCAGACCCTAATGAAACAGAAATATTCTCAATATCAATGCATCTGAACATGCAGGTCTCAAGGTACCAAAGGCATGATGCTCATTCTCTGCTTTGGGTGTGTTAGAGTTTTATGAGCTTGTTTTCTTTTCGTGCAGTTCTGTGTGAAGCTGTCTGTTACTATTTGATATGCTTCAGCTTCCTGTTGAGTAGGGTGGGCTGCACTTCAGGACCCTGTGGCAAATGCCACCTCCAGTGGCTTCCTCTCAGTGCCTGCCAGCACAGCATCAGGGGCCTCTGATGTCATAGCAAAGGGCTGCTGGGGGTCACCTGGGTGACCAGGTCCTACTGCCGCAGCAGCGTGTAGGGAAGCAGAGTGAGTGTGCTTCCTGCAGGACACGGCCCTGAGTGATTGATGATGGCTGCATTGTTCAACCTGTGCCACCACTTCGTTGAACTTTTCCCTATTTATGCTCGAATCCATTGGATCTGACCTCATTCTCCCCCACTCCCAGAGAAGACACAGCGCAATAAAGCTTTGGATCTGTTCTAGAGTCAGCTCAGACATGCGGCCTGGCACAGGCGTCATATCCTCTGGCTGTGTTATAGGTGCTTCAGAGAGCGTTCCTCAGGTGTGGCGGTGACAGTGTTTCTCTCGCGGGGGCACTAACACAGTGTTGATTCAGTGCCGAGCGATTGCCTCCAGCTCTTCCTGTGTGGTGTTTGTCTTTGCGTGCTGGCTGATTTTCCACTCTTTCGTTTATGTCGATCTCTCACTTTCATCCTCTTTGGTGGGGTCAGAGGTCGTCAGTCTTTTTAGACAATAGAGAGTTGTCTCTCCACTCTGCCTTTTACTTTGGATGTGTGTGTTTCTCACTTAAATAACTTAGTGTTTGTTTGCTTTCAGATAGTAAACTTGATTTGAGAATAATATTTTTTTACCCTCACTTAAGGTAATTTTTTTATCACTTACTCATCTTATTATGTGGAAATTACATTTTAAATACTTTTGGAAAAATATTTTGAAATGGCTGATAGAATTTTATGTGTCTTAAAACACTTTTTGTGGAAAAAAAAAAACACTTCACACTTTTTGTAAAAATTAGAAGTTGATTGGACAGGATGTACTATATAAATGTTTACCTTTTTTTAATATAAATATGTATATATTCCTTGATATTTTATATGCAGTAGCTACAGTTAAAGCCAAATCCTGAAACATAAAAGTGGGAAATGTTGGAACTCATGGATGAGTGTTCATGATATTTATTGAGTGTTAATCATATTTTCCAATATCCAGAAAACCCTATCAGTACATTGTCTTAAATCAACATTTTTATAGGGATTGGGCACATTTGTTTTTCTCTGACGTACTTCCCTGATTGAAAATGCTGCCCTGACCTCAATGGGTCAATGTGAATTTTATCTCGTCTCACACATTTGCCTTAAAATATACTATTTATATTTTTGTATTTTTAAAATAGGTATATATTTTTTATTTAGATGATTTATGGTTTTAGAATAATATTTATAATATAATATACCTGAGCTGTCATATTTGTCTGAGGCTTTGTTTTTGAATTTCAGATACAATTGACTCAAGAAACTCTCGAGTTTGTCTGAAATTAAAGTTTCAAAAAACAAAGAAATGGTTGTCCAAGAGAGGTGATAATCCCTGTTACCTTGGCTTAATGTTTGTGCTGTCCCTCAACCCTTACACCTTTCCAGCTCCCTCTCTTCTCTCCCTCCTCATCTCATTGAACAGGCTTCTCATTATGGAAACACAGTTCATGCCTGCACATCAGAGCACAGGCCCTCTGCCCCTCTCTAACCCGCCTTGGGTCAGCCAGAACCAGGGGCCAGTGTTGCCCTTTGGTGAGTCTGGAGATTTATTCTAATAAGTACTGCGCTTTTGACAGGTTAAAAGCTGACCTCTGCCGCCCGCCAGATATCACAGTGTCAGCGTCCTTGTGTTCCCTGTCCGGTTTTATCAGCTGGGCAGGGAAATGTAAATTAAAAGAAGCATAAAAATAGATGATGGGACATGTACCTTCTCTCCTTTTTTTCTCACTTCTTTTTTTTTTATGTCCAGTCACCCTCTGTACTTGTGTGCAGGTAGCATCAAATTGAAGAGGCAGCTTGTAATGTTACATTTAGGAAAGTGTTCGCTTTCATTTGGCCCGTCAAGTAGACCATGGTTCTGATGCTAGCACAGACATTATGCAAGAAGGATTGAACTGTGCATGTTTTTCTCACTGGAAACAAATTACAGATGTTCCTCTCTTTTGCTGATAAAGATGACTGTTTGGCTTTGTGGATCCAGCTGCTGCTATTTTAATTATTGGATAAGCCTCTGAATTAGTGTGCTTTGTTAAACTTGTGTTCATGGGTTTTCTCAACAATGCCTCTGAACGCTCGTGCACTTCACCAGTATTATTATCTGTATTCTGTAGTTGCAGGTTATTCGGCAGCTGATAATATTCATTCCACGCGCCTTCTGTTGTCTGATGCCCCCGTTCTCTGCCCCTGTTGCCCCTATTCTCTACTACCTGACAAAAACTGACATGATCGAAATGTTGTTTGTCTATCATTAAATATAGTTTTAGAGTGTTGACGTTGAGGCAGTGGGCTGTCCTTTTGTTCTTTATTTTTTTATTTTGATTTTTTTTTTAATACCCGTTATCTGCCTCGGCAAATGTATTTCTGTTTACTCGACTTCAGTTCCACTTCTTGATCAGAAAACACCTTGATAGGCTTTGGAACCAGGAAAAAGAATCAAATGACGGTCAGTTCCATTAAAGTTTCTTGCATATGCATTCTCCCGCAACCACTGCAGTCCGAGTCCCAAACAAATTACTCTTTTGAACTGGTTCTTTTTAGGGACTCAAAAACATTGAACACACGCAGACAGAATCAGAGAGAAATATTTACTGGATGATGCTGAATGTCATGGAATTTGGCAACATTTGGATAAATTAACCAAAAGTAGGGCAGTACACTTAATATATGGTCAGTGTCTGTAAATAGTCAACTGTAAAAAGACTATTTAAATTTAAAGTCTGCCTGCTCTGCATCTGTCTGTGTGAATGAGTGGAGCAGTTTTGTCTACTGCACTTAAGCAAGTGACTGTCATTGTGTTTTCATCGTCTGCAATTTCGGACAATATGTTTGTATTAAGTCATAAGATTTAGAAATCAGAATCTAGAAAAAAATATCTAAAATTCTAAAAAAAAAACAAAAAAAAAACAGGGCAGTATTATTGTTCAAATTGTAATAAATTATTAAATTAAAAGTTTATGAATTCAATTGTTTAGACATCCTTTTGGGTTATTGCAATTTAATTAAACCATTAGAACAGAAATTAAAACATAAAACACAGCATTTAGGAACAAATTGGATTTCATAGGGCCCCAGTAATGGGCTCCTTGAGGTGACTAAAATTATTAAGAGGAATTATAATTACCATCCCTACACCTTGATAACAATAATATTTTCTATTCTTCTCATCTCCATCCCTTTTTATCTTCCTCTGATTCTGTCTCTTTCACTAAGTGGATCAGGCATAACATGGGCTAAACGGTTTGCTGCCTTAATCATGATGAAATTCCACATGTAATTGTGACGTTAATCTCTCAGACGATCAGTGTTTTCTTCTTCCTGACGTCTGACATTTATAATGATGTTCAGGTGGGCTGAGGGACACGAGATGATTTAAGACTGTTATTATGCCCACGACAACGTCTAAAACACACATACACTGAGTGATGCTATTTGATTCAGTGTCTGTTCCTGTAGGTTTTCCAGAATGCTTCGGATGTTTTCTTTGATGTGCAGCTCAGATGCGGTTGTGCAGCAGGTGGTATGGAGTGTACCGTGTGTTTGGGCGTGTGTTTGTTAGGGTGGGTGGTGGGGCGCTCTTTGTGGTGTCTGATTTTGTTTCTGTATGTTAATAGATTTAAGTGGCACATCTTTGAAGTGCCTACCAGGAGGTCTGTGAGTGGCTATATCATAACAGCTCACAGATGCCTTTGTATACATGACTGTTATTGGTTTAGCAGAGCACTCAACCACATCCTTGCAGCATGGAAAGAAATTACCAATATAAGAAAATATGAACATCAACTTCAACTTAATAGATATGACATCCTTACAAATAATTTGTTCTGCATGTATTGTATTTGTCACATAACTTATTCCCCATCCACTGGTGTCAACATGACAACATTACAAGTGAAGAATTGATTTTGGACTCCATGTTTGGTTGTTTAACTCATGAGTAGATGATCAAATGATGACATTGCTTAAGTCCAGTGACTACATTAAGTGAAATCCACTTTCTGTTCACTGTTATACGTTGCTTTTTTATGAAACGTACCCACATTCCAATGCATGATGAAGCTAGAATAAAACATTTGTTTGTTTGTTTAAAAGCAGATGCTGTATTGCATGCTCTGATATTCATATAACCAAATATTCTGGGGGCCATTTTGTGAAAATGATCAAAAATGTTGGTGGTGGCTAGCAACTTTTTTTTTTTTTTTTTTTTTTAAATTGTTGCGGGG